>NW_024063435.1:0-65227 GCF_006381635.1 Hibiscus syriacus
TTGGACTCTCTGGACTTGGACCTAAAAAACAGTATTAGTAAATAAAAATAATAATATATAACATAATAATTATATACATAATATTATAATATATAGTATATATATAGACTATATAATATATAATATAAAATAATATATATAATATATACACTATATAATATACTATATAAAATAATAGATAATATGGTATAATAAAAAGAGATTCCGAACAAAATGGGTGTATACAACTATGTCGTTGGTATGCTGGAACTCAACACAAGGTTGAATTGTTGAAGAACAGGTTTGGGTTTGATGATGCTTTCAATTACAACGAGGAGCCTGATCTTAATGCAGTTTTGACAACGTAAAGAACAAGTGTCTGTCAAATGAGTTTTAATTCAGTTCAAATTTTGATTTAGATAATTTTCAGTTCAAGTTGAACGGCTTTAGATTGTTGTTTTGTTGTTGATGATATCAATACCTTTCGAAAACGTCGTGGGCAAATAGACGCAGTGCTTCTCAACATGAAGTCCATGGTCGCATTGCTGTTTGCGGGATGATCTAGCAGTACAATCGACCTCAACCGGAAGGGATACACAACCTGATGTCTATCGTTTACAAGAGAGGTTCGAATTGAAGGGTTCGCGGTATTCTATTACTATCCGAAATACTCTTGGACTTTATGTTACCCTGCATAAGAGAAGGGAAGATAAAGTATGTGGAAGACATTGTTGACGGCTTGGAGAACGGCCCCTCTGCTTAGTTGGACTGTTCAATGGTCGCAATGTGGACAAACAAGTTGTAGTTTCTCCGCAATGAAAATTTCTTAAATTGCAAAATCATGTATGCTCTAATTTAGTTTTAAATATGTCGAATGATATTTGTTAACGAATATTGATTTCGATCGTCATATTCATCATTCTCGTTATATTGAATTATTTCATCAGTTTTCTGCTACAAAGAATAAGAAAAAAATATAAAATATTGTTCCTCCTTGAGATATTCTTCGCATCTATATCAAACGGCACGTCAAACATAATCGAAGACAATTTTATTATTGTCCATATCGTTGTCTCCTAACAATTTAATTTTGTATAGCACTACCATTACATGATGATGGGTTGCGAGGGACATTGGTCATTATTTTGGTCATCTCGGTTAAAAGAACCAGCATCATTGTTTTCTTATTTGAAAAATAATCCCTCAACTTTTTTTTCCTGTTTTAATTATGAATATATATTTATAAGACATGTTTTAATTATGAATATATATTTATAAGACATGTTTTAATTATGATAATTTCACGTGATAAAATCCTAGAAGCTGTCCTATAAAATATCTTCAACTTTATTGTATTCTTCCTTCCCTTCCTGGCTATAAGATCGCCTTGTATGTGCAAGCTTTTCCACATTGAATCTCTTAGCTCTTGAACCTTGATGCTTTTGTTTCAAGCAACAGCAATGGCTACTGAAGAACCGGTGACCAACAAGCAGGTGCTTCTCAAGAACCAGGTGAGTGCTGGTTTGCCCAAAGAATCAGACATGGAGATAAAGGAACCAGCATCCAATTGAAAGTACCCGGAGGATATTAAAACGCGATTTTAGTCAAGAATCTCTACTTGTCTTGTGATCCTTACATGAGGAATCGTATGAAGAAGCTCGATGGTTCGTATGCTGCGCCTTCCAGATTGACTCGGTGAGTTAGATGATCGCAACTTAAAAAAAACTCCCCTTTTCTCATTTTTTTAAAAAATATTTTGATCTGTTTCTTTTTTTTTTTAGTAGTAATCATTGCATACATGTTTTGATGTTGACTTTTCTGGGAATTCTTGAGTCGATTAGGAGCTTGCTGGCTAAATTAAGTTAATGTATAGAGCTGTAGATAATATGTTCGTTAAAATGTTCATTCACTTTGAAATAAGTCGTGCTCAAATGGAAATTTCGGATTATGATTTTTGGGATGTGGGTTCTTTCAGATTAAGTTCATTGACTGTGAATAAGTCATAACTGGAATCATGGATGATAGATTAGAACTGCAACAACAGTGAATTAGATGTTCAAGACTCAAGAACAATGCTTAGATATAAGGTACTTGAATGTTCAGTGTTTCTGGAGAATAAATCATAGTTCAATCCATGGGTGAATCACAGCTGTTTAGCACTAAACCTATAACATCAGTACTTAAAAACTGAGGTCTCTCACATGCTCCTGATCCAAATGGAATGAGGTTTCTGATACTAACATTTACTTTACCTTCAAATGTGACATTGCACAGCCTATATCGGGTTATGGAGTGGCTAAAGTTGTGGATTCGACTCATTCGGAGTACAAAAAGGGCGATCTCATTTGGGGGACTGGTTGGGAAGAGTATACTCTCATAACAGCGCCCGGTAGTTTGTTCAAAATTCAGCACAGAGGTGCCTCTTACCTACTACACCGGACTTCTTGGTAAGTTCATTTCTAATTTGTGAAGATAACATCAAACTATGCAGAAAGGAATGCCACTTACTAGGCAGGCACTTATTGAATGTATTGTCGTTTGTTACTTGAACTCGAGTTTGTATCGGATATGGGTTATGTGTGTGACACGGGTATATTCGTTTTTATAAGTTGTTCGTGTGTCACAAATTCACAATGTTAAAGAAAAACGAAAAGCCGGAGCAATATTGTCGTAGCCACTGGCATTAGCCTTATGCTCAACTAATTGCTCTTCAATCTGTCATTATAGGCATGGCTGGTATGACCGCTTATGCTGGTTTTTACGAGGTTTGCTCCCCTAAGAAAGGGGAGTATGTCTATGTATCGGCTGCATCTGGAGCAGTCGGTCAACTTGTCGGGCAATTCGCAAAACTCTTAGGCTGCTATGTTGTTGGAAGTGCTGGAAGCAAAGAGAAAGTGAGTTTTTGGTTTCGTCATTTCTTCCTTCTTTTTCCACCCTTTTTTCTCTAAATATTGTGATAACTTCTGTATCGAAGATTGATTTGCTGAAAAATAAGTTCGGGTTTGATGCGGCCTTCAACTACAAGGAAGAACCAGACTTGGATGCTGCTTTAAAAAGGTCAGTAATATTTTAGTATAATTTTGAAAAACTAGGCTAACCAATCTTCATCCAATAATCAGCAATTCCGCTAATTCTGTATGATTTTGCCAGGTGCTTTCCAGAAGGCATCGATATTTACTTTGAAAACGTGGGGGGGAAGATGCTCGATGCAGTGCTGGCAAACATTAGGGTCCATGGTCGTATTGCTGCGTGTGGAATGATCTCGCAGTACAACAATGAGCAGATGCGGTGCACAACCTGATGTATACCGTGCCGAAACGGGTTAGGATGCAAGGGTTCTCGTCGGCGATTTCTATCATCTTTATCCAAAGTATCTAGAAATGATTATACCTTACATCAAAGAAGGGAAGATAACGTATGTCGAAGACATAGCAGAAGGCCTTGAGAGCGCTCCGCAGCTCTCATCGGCCTCTTCACGGTCGCAATGTCGGGAAACAGTTAGTTGTAATTTCCCAGGATTGATGCAACCATACCGAACAACTATTCAGAGGTAATCTGTGTAAATTAGTTGTGTTTCTTATTAAATGTTAACATAAATAAGGAAATGTCTTGAGTAATCGTATTTCGTTAATTGTGCTTATGGATTGTATTTGATAATTACCATGTTTTCTGTTGTGGTTGAATAAAATAATCTATGATTCCAATAACTTGAAAATTCTTCGAATAAGTATAAGATAATATTTGTTCAAAGATAAACTCTCAACCACTTGACATTGAATACTTATACCACGAGTTGTTAATGAGTTAAAGACGGTTCAAGAGAGTAATGCCCGTGAAGCTTAGGTGAAGAGTTTGAAAATTAAGTGAATGAGCTCAAGGAGCTAATAATATGCAAGGGAGTAACGAGTGAATGAGGTACGCTTAAGACCTTTTTGAAAGGACTTAGATCAGGGGTGAAGCTTGTAGAGGAGCATGGTGATGTTTAGAGACTTTCAGAAACCACAGTTGTAAATGAGAAGCTGACCGAGCTTGGAAGGGCCAGGCCAACTAGCATGGAATCGTCCGAACCCAAGCCGAGGGAAAGAGCCAATGGTGGGGAGATTATTTGACATTGAATACTCATACTATTGACATTTATGATGCTCGAACCCGAAATCTCAAAAATTAATAACAATTCTTTTACTATCGAAGTTGATTGATTCATGCAACTTGATGTTATCATGCTATCAAGTTTTTGCATGCAATACATGGAAGCCAGATTTTAATGAAAATGATGAGTAACCTACATGAATTTGGGCAATTCCAGCGGCATTACCCTAAATCCAACGCTAATGTATAAGCAGTCAGATATGAGAATATAGGATGAAGAGAATCATGGAGCTACAGGCTAAAGCTACTGCAAGTTGGTCATGGAAGTTACTCGATAATAAACAAAGAATACTAGAAGTATATGTATAAGCAGTCAATTATCTTATAAAAAAATAAAATATAAAGTTTAAATCTTCATTTTTGAAATAAAATAATGCACTTTGAAATATTCAAACAATTTACAACTCAATGATAGCAACAATAAATAAAAGGGATGGGCTGAAGATGAAAGAAAAGGGGATAAGAATTCCACATGTTAGCTTAAACGTGGTTTGTGGGGATATACCAATCCCCATGAGACCGACATTCATGGAGTTTTTTTGCAATTCAATTATTGATTCCTCCATTTCTACTTTTTCCACTTCACATGTGGCCTACATTTATCTAAATTATAAATTTAATTCAAATAAGTACGGTCAAGAGTTTGAATCTTGACGTTTGTGCATGTAGCAAACTGGGTTGGGAAGATGATCCCCATAATAGATATCTACAAAACTCGATCTAGTTAATCGATCAACATATCGAATACCAATGATTAAGTAAAAAGAAAGATTATAAATTTAAATATATCAAATACAATATTTTATATCAATCATTAACCACCGTTTCCTCCTATATGAAGCCAAATCAATTAAAGCAATGAAAGAAACGTTAGCTAAAGCATACAAAAGTTGATACAAAAGTTGATGTTCAAAAAAAAATACAATTAATTTATTTATTAGACTTTTCTAAGAGTTGGAGTCTAACTAAGTAGTCTTGATTAAATTTTATCAAATTATTCAAATGTAATAAGTTTTGATTAGATCTAATTTATTAGTTTTTCTTTTAGGTTAGGTTTAAATTAAATTAGATTTGAATTTAAGATGATTTTTTTTTATTGAAGATACTATTATATTTTTTATATTTAAGAATAATTATTATAATGTTCATCTCTGTATATTTTTAACCTTCTATTTTATAAAAAAATTAAAAAAAAAGTCGAATTCAAAACGGATACTATCAAAATACATATCAAATAAGTGTCGAGTGAAAGAGTATACTATTCGAGCCCATTCTAACTAAAAGCTTAATCTAACTCAAACTATAATTATTCCTAATTTTAATTCTATAAAAATGTCATTAACTTGAATGGACTCAATCAAATTTCATACTCAATAGTTTTTCACAGTATTAGTTGATACTTGAGAATCAACTCGGATAGAAGGATAGTTCAAGTATTGAAATAGACAAAACAAAGGTACTAAAATGGGAAATAGTATAACGTAGGGGCTAAACCGAGTATTAACCCTTTTATGTTAACGAACGCCATTTTCGGTGGTTTTCAGTTGAAACATGAACGAAAGACAGAGTATAGATAAAAGCCAAAGCTTTGTTGTCCATTGTTCCTCCTTTTTCTCTTTCTCCATTATTTCCATGCGCTTCCTTCGGATCTAAAGTCATCTTCTTTCGCTTACCATCTCCTCCTCCATTCGCTCACCATCACCGTAACATCATTTTTCCTTCCCTTGTTTCCATTATCGAGAGCCCCCCAAGCTTAATTCTTTCTCTCCCTTTGTGGCTCTCGATCTTAACCGGAATAAAAAAGAAGAACCCTTTTCACCATTCTCTAGAAACTAGAAAAAGAAGATGAAGATGAAGATGGACAGCTTAGCGTCGCAGCTAAAACGGGGGATCTCCCGCCAATTCTCGACGGATTCGTTTAAACGGACCTTGAGCCGTCAGTTCACACGGCAGTCGTCGCTTGAACCGTGGAGGAACAACCGACGGTTCAGCTTCGGCCGGCAATCGTCGTTGGACCCCGTTCGGAGGAAAAGCTTCGGGGATGAGACGACGGTGCCGCTCAACCTCGACTCGACCATGCAGCTGCTGTTCATGGCCTGCGGAGGAGATGTTAAAGGGGTTGAGGATTTGTTGAACGAAGGGATTGATGTTAACAGTATCGATCTTGATGGACGTACTGCTTTGCATATCGCTGCTTGTGAAGGTCACGTTGACGTTGTCAAGCTTCTTCTTAAAGGAAAGTTAATATCGATGCCCGTGATCGTTGGGGTAGTACGGTATATTTCTCGTTTAATAATGTTCATTTCAGTTATATATTTTTTTATTTTACCCTCTCTCTCTCTATATATATATCTGATAAAATTTACCAGGCAGCTGCTGATGCTAAATACTATGGCAATGTAGAAGTGTATGAATTTTGAAGGCCCGAGGAGCCAAAGTTCCTGTAAGATATTACATTTTCTTCATTTCTTCCATGATGTATCATTTTTGTTTGTGATTAAATGATTTATGTAATTATGCATGTATGAAGATTGTTATTTACATATCTGTCTTGATATTAGAAACCAGGAAGACGCCAATGACAGTTGCTAACCCTCAAGAGGTGCCGGAGTACGAGCTTAATCCATCAGAGCTTCAAATTCGGAAGTCCGACAGTATAACAAAGGTATGGTCCGATCCGAAAGACCAGTCGGTCGGTTTGCAGATAGTATTCTGCATATCGTCCCGGCGTTTCTTAACGTTAGAGTCGATTACAGGTTACTCTGGCTTATTACAATTGGCAGGGATCATATCAAGTGGCAAAATGGAATGGCACCAGAGTTTCAGTCAAGATATTAGATAAGGACAGCTATTCCGACCCCGAGAGCATGTATGAACTTGTCTTGTTTTCTTTTAGCCCCAATTTGTTGCGGAGCCTAATGCATAACTATATTTGTATCTCTTCTCTTAACAGAAATGCTTTCAAGTATGAGCTAACTTTACTAGAAAAGGTTCGACATCCGAATGTGATTCAATTTGTCGGAGCTGTTACGCAGAACATTCCCATGATGATTGTTTCAGAGTATCATCTGAATGTAAGCATGTGTTTTTGCTATGTTGATCTGTCCATTTTAACATCACTAAGGTGATGATGATCTTCATTTCAGGGTGACTTGGGAAGCAAGCTTCGAAAGAAAGGGCGTTTATCGCCGTCAAAAGTTTTAAGATTTGCCTTCGACATTGCCAGGGGAATGAATTACCTTCATGAATTTAAACCAGACCCTATCATCCACTGCAGTTTACAGCCAAAGTAAGGGAACCACTACAGAAGTTAACAAAATGCCTGCAGAATTTTAAGGTGATGAACTGTCCTTTAATATTTGAAATTTTAAGGTGCCAGAAATATTTTGCTGGATAGTGGTGGTCAGTTGAAGATAGCCGGATTTGGTTTGTTGAGATTGTCAAAATTATCCGCCGACAAGGTGAAATTAGCACGTCCAGACGAACAACTCGATCCACCGAGTATGTGATAAGAAATCTTCCTTCTGGATTTTCGGTACATTCATTACAAGTACAATACATGTAGTCTTCCAGCTAACAGTTGAACTACTAACGAGTTGTTGTTTTTTTTTTATTGTAGATATATATATGGCACCAGAAATTCGGAAAAATATGATATTTGATCGAAGTGTCGATGCATATTCTTTCGGTGTTATGCTATATGAGGTACATGGTATCCCAAAGAGTTCCATTCCTTGTGAATACCGGGATTTTCCAGGGTATTGACTGCTTTTCTTATATGTTCCTATATGAATTCAGATGACTGAAGGGGGAGTGCCTTTTCGATCTAAGCCTGTCGAAGAGGAAGTGAAATTGATGCGTTTCGAACAACAGAGACCGCCACTCAAGACCAAATCGAAAAGTTATCCTCCGGAATTAAGAGAGTAAGTCTAGGAGCTAATAGATAGTCTCTCGTCTAACCAGGAAAAAGTGCAGTTATCTTGTATAATAAATACTACATGCTTACAAATATTCTAAGCTTTACTCCTATTACCATATATGAACAGGCTTATTGAAGAATGCTGGGATCCAGAACCTCTTGTAAGACCGACATTTTCGGAAATCATCGTACGATTAGACAAAATAGTTTCGGGTTGCACGAAACAAGGGTGGTGGAAAGACACTTTCAAGCTTCCTTGGTATGCTCTGATCACCGAAGTTTTCGTTCACCGGTAGTTTGTACTTGTTACATATGAATGAAATGTTATTTGGAGTACCATGACATATCATGAACTCAAAATTTCCCTTTCAAATACTATTATAATCTATGTTGCTTGGACTCGGGTTTAAGGCGATGGTGGTAGACTTGGATTTATCCAAGAAACATAAATCAGAGTCTGTTGAAGACCTCCATTGCTCCTACTCTTCCGAGTTCTGAGTTCTAATGCATTCTTATCTTTGCAGGAAATAAGGGGAAGGATCATTAACTCTGAAACCGGACAAAGATTTCAAGTTCGAGTTCAAGCTCGAATTTTGGAAGCTTCATCTTAAAGAATGTATGATGTAGTAATACTTTCCAGCAGAGTACAAAACCACGTTGTCATTGAAAGAAAATGATGAACTCCCCCTCCCTGTCTCTTCTTTTTTTTGGTCCCTTTCTTTTTTGTGTACAACAGCTTGCATAATCATCTTTCCAATGGAATTATTAATCCCAAGTCCTTGGATTATCACAATATGATCCCTTTAATTAAATTATACTTCAAGAGCCAATAATGCAAAGCTATAACATTTCATTATATACTCGAATCAACAATTCAACCCTAAGAAGTCCTATTAATCGAGTATACACGAAATTGATTAAAAATATAGTTATTGCAAAGCTAAGCATGGGGTTTGCATGTAAGTTGAGCTGTAAACTCAATTATGTTGTTGTCGGAGCTTCCATCTTCACTGATAGCCTGTGTTGCTAATTTCTTCCAAATCATTGCATTCTTCTTTAGTTCTTCACTTGAATCTCCTTCCATGACTTCCCTTATACATCTCTCTATCTCTTCTTTGCCGATGATTCCTTTTCCATCAACCTCGACTCTGATCCCCACTCGCCGTACATCCCACAATGAATTTAGCATTCGTCATTTGATCCGACCATTGCGGCAGCGCCACCATAGGCACCCCCAAGCTCAATGCTTCCATCGTCGAGTTCCAACCGCAGTGACTCATAAAGCACCCCACAGATTTATGACTCAGCACTTCCAGTTGAGGGCTCCATGAAACTACAAGCCCCTTCTCTGAAGTTTCTTCCATGAAGTTGGCCGGAATCTTTCTCTGTTCAGATACTCTGACGACCCATAATAAGTTTCTTCCGCTTCTCTTTAACCCATTGCTAACTCCTCCATTTGATCCCCTCCTGGGGCCGCCAAGCTTCCGAATGATACATAAAAGACTGAGCCGGTTTGCTTAGAGTTCAACCAGTTGGCACAAATGTCTAACTCGGGCTTGAATAAGTGAATGCCGTAACGTTATCGTCATCAACTCTGTAGTCTAGGTACTTGGATGGAACCGTGGGTCCGGTTGTCTTGATCGGCCTCTGGTACGCCATTCACTTTACAACCTGTTCGACTAAACTTAATAAGCTCTAGTGCAATTAAACCCATTAGATTATAAAGTGATCAGTAAGTACAGATTACCTCATTTTCCAAGCTTGTGAACGTATTAAAGAAAACCCAGTCGGCTTTCTTGAAGCTGGAGAATTGATTAGTGAAAAGGTCCGTTAATGTCGGATAAGCTTTTATGTCAGAAACTAAAGATGGAAAGTCGTGAGGACGAAGCAAAGGCAAGCCCGCCATGGACAGACAAGCCTCAACAATGGGAACCTTAAGCAACCCTTGGTGGAGATTGTAGTAGATACTACTGACAGCACAAGAAAAAGTGAAGAATTCAGCTCCATAAACGCCTTGCTGCTTAGCTATATCCAGCGCCCATGGTAAGACCGAGTCGTAAACGAGGCAACTCGCTGCGTTCTCAGACTTTGACATGCCGAGTCTAGCCATGATTTGTGGTAATCTCAAGGTGACAACGGCTTCGAGGCGGCCGAGGTAATCGTCGATGCTTTTCTCCATAACGCTATCGGCTCCGAGGTCGTCGAATACGGGCTCGAGCTTAACGGAACCGTTGGCTTTGATTTCCATGGGTATGTTGCCACAGAAGGTAACGAGTGAGATTTGGAGTCCTTTTGGAAGCCAGGCGTTTTACGAATTGTAGCATCGGGTTGATGTGGCCTTGAGTTGGGAAAGGCAATACCAGGACCTGGGTTCCCCTAACATTTTCTTATTCATATCAGATACTCAGCTCTTTCCCTCAATATATATAGCACGAGACAACTTCATTATCTTTATAATTATATCTTGTTTAACCAAGTTAATCTTTATTTTAAATAGTTAGGGGCTCTTTGTTTGTCTCTTAATAGAATCATTCAGCGCTGAATGCTGAACGCGTTTGTTTTGTACCTTTGAATGATTCAGTACTGACTGATTCAGCAAAACAGTGTTGAATGATTCAGCAAAGAAGTACGTTCTGAATCATTCAGAGCCAGTTATCAAACAACATGTCACATTCAAAGCCAAACTATTCAGAGCCTCTGAATCATTCAATATTTAAATCATTCGACGCTTAATCATTCTGAAGTAAACAAACAACCCCTTAATCTTTTAAAAATATTGATATTGAATTGACCATTTACTTATTGCCTAACTCTCCTCCCTAATCTCGTACTAATGCAGTTTAAATATCTTGTAATAACAAAAAAGCCTAGTTTGTATATTTTTTTTTTGTCTTTTTTATCAGTGACAACATTAATTTTATTATTGATTGTCGACCGTTAATATTTTTTATTGTATTTTTCTTTTTATATCGTATCTTTATTTTATTTTCTTTTATTTTTTATTTTCGGTAAGTCTGTCTGTATCAAACGTTTTCATCTGTTTTTATGACACGTTTTCTTATGTTTTTTGATATGTTTTTCGGTTCTTTGGCCGATTTTTAGTTTATCTTTTTCCAATGATTGATTTGACATCGTCACAACTGATTAAGATGATGCTTATATGATATCTTGTTGATCTTCTTTGCTTTGGATCTCGGATTGGATTTTGATACCCGATTTACGTTCATGGATAGCTTTTCAAGTCGCTCGAGTTTGATTTAGGTTTGTCGGTGGTCTTTCAATAGTTTGATCTACTTTTGAGTTTCGTTTGCATATGCGATCAGATTTATTTGTATCTATTTTTTGAGTTTCTTGATTAAATTTTTAATCTTTTCTTGTATGGTGTTTATGTGATCTTAAGTTGCTAGTTTTGTTTCAATGATTATAGGAAATTTCCTAATTATATGCTTAATTTATCATTGTCATTGTAAATCTTATATGCATGCATGATATCTATAAAATTATTTAAACTCGTGATCAAATTTAGTATCAACTAATCACTAGTTCAATTTAAAATTATTAAAACTTTTTTTTTCATTTAAACAATTAATTTATTATAATATATTTATCAAATAGTTTACTTAAAAGATTATATAAAATATTATCTTTCACTTGTATTGAGGTGTGATGAAATCTAGTTTAAGTTAATAGTATGTCCATAAAATTTCTTATAGAAAAATTATTCGAGTTAATCAATCATCTGTTGATCTAATATGATAAGACATTAAGTCACTTAATAAGATTGTTATGATATTGTGAATAAAAAACCGAGTTGAGAGGGTTGTTTCCAAACACCGGTGGAAGATCAGAGCAATTTGTTATTTGTTTGCTAAGGCTTGGCCAAGTATCGGAGAAACTGGCGATGGTGTAGTGGTGTTAATCGTCGATGTTGATATTAGAGCTTTCATCTTCAAATTATTTGTGTTGACAAGCTTATGTTTGAACTGCCTGTGATTAGGCTTTGAAGGTAAGCTCTTAAAGAATTGCAGCATTTGGTATAGGCAAATTTTGTGTTGGAAATGCAATTTTAGAATGAACACTGAAGGCTTAATGATTTTTATTGTTGTAGACAGGGCATCCCTCTTTTCTGTTCAAAAAACTACGAGTATCGGAAACGATGATTGCATAAGTCGAATGAACAAAGTTCCGGAATTACCATTTTATGATCGCTTATATCGAATGAATGAAGTTCCTGATCTACCATTTTAAGAGTACTAACCCTATTTACATTGTGCCAGTATTGTAGAAACAAATACATCAATGTTCTTGTCTGAACTTCCACCTTCAGACACTGCTTCAACCGCCAATTCCTTCCATTTCTGAGCATTTCTTTCATTGCTTTCCCTTTCTCCCCTTCCATAACCTGTCTAATGCAACCCTCAATTTCATCTCGGCTCACAATACCATCCTCTCCGACCGCAACTCGAACCCCAACCTTCCATACGTCCTCAACCAGCTTAGCATCTGTGGTTTGGTCTGTCCATTGTGGCATTGCCACCATCGGCACACCCAAACACAGAGCTTCGATCGTCGAGTTCCACCCACAATGCGTGAAAAAGCACCCCACGGCCTCGTGTGCAAGCACTTTGGTTTGGGGAATCCAGTTAGCTATCAAGGCTTTATCACCCATTTCTTCGGCAAACCAGTCCGGGACTTTGGCCATCTCCGATAATCGAACCACCCACAAGAAATCAAACCCCGTTTGCTTTAAACCCCTTGACAATTCTTCCATTTGGTCAATGGATAGGTTGGCCATGCTGCCAAACGAGACGTAAACGACTGATCTTGGTTTCTTGGAGGTCAGCCAATGAGTACTGGTGGAGTCTAGTTTGAACAGATTAAGGTCATAATCGTTGTCGTTTCTGAGTCTTTGATCTAAATACATGGAGGGGATTGTCGGTCCGATCGTTAACAGTGACGGAGTCATCACTTTCGACATCGAGTCAACAACCTGTTCAACCAGATGGATCAAGGTAAATCAACCAGACTTTGCAACTATTAATATTGCTTACATATTTGCTTACGACAAGCCTGAGAAGTACAATGCCAGTTCATAGAAAATAAAACGTCATCATCGGTTTGGCCTTAAGTGAGCTCGAACATTAAAACTGAAACTCAGTTGAGTTCGAGCAGAGCTTTACGCCTCGAATTTGAACTTGAGTTCAACTTTTTTCGGCTCGGTTTGATTAAACCTTCTTACCATATACTTAATGTGATTAAATTAACTAACCTCTTGTTCTAACTTGTAGAAGGTGTTGACTAGAATGAAATCAGCTTGGTCTGCATTAGAGAACTGACTCAACACCATCTCAAAATAAGACGGATACGAGCCAGCGACGTAGATGAACGATGGCATGTCTCGAAGCTCAAGCAACGGCAAACCGGGGATGGTGATCGGCACCGCAGATGACGAAACCGGAAGACTCAAAAGCCCATGGTGAGCATAGTAATATATGTAATCCACGGCACATGCCTGCGTGAAAAAAGCAGCCCCGACGATGCCAAACTGCTTGGCAACATCGAGAGCCCATGGAAGGAAAGCGTCATAGATTATGCAGTCGATGGGATGGGGTGAGTTTCTGTATTTTACGACGAGTTCGGTTAACGTTCTTGACCCGGCATCTCGCAACCGTACGAGGTAATCGCCCACGCTCTTGGCTTCCGAGAATCCACCTTCATCGCAGCCATCCGATATAGTGTCGAAA
Organism: Hibiscus syriacus; assembly: GCF_006381635.1. Lineage (NCBI taxonomy): Eukaryota > Viridiplantae > Streptophyta > Magnoliopsida > Malvales > Malvaceae > Hibiscus > Hibiscus syriacus. The sequence continues at coordinate 13,792 of NW_024063435.1, forward strand.
TCGATCTCGGAGCCGATTAACTCGGGTTTCATGGTTTGGGAGATGAAGATGGTGGTGACAAAGGTTGCTTTGAGTCCTTTGGAGGATAAGCGCTTGGAGAATTGGAGCATTGGGTTAATATGGCCTTGGCTTGGGTAAGGAATGGCCAATACATGGACTCTGTTAGTAGCTTTATTCTCCATTTCCCTCCTCATGATATTCAATGATATTGGAATAAGATATTTATAAAGGAAACAATGAATAATCAATACATATAGTACCGAAAATTAATGTAGTCGGTTGAATATTAATTGCATTAGGTTCACCATTATTTTTGGAGGAGATCTAATTTATAATTTTCGTCTCTATTATATTTTTGTATCAATTTAACTCTCAAAATTATTTAATTGTATCATTCTATATCATTCTTCTAACTTAAAATCTTAAATTATAAACTCTAAATTAATACAAAAATAAGATAATGTGAAAATGATAAAATACATCTATTACATAGGCAAAAATTACCGTTTTGCCAATATTAATTAACCTCGCCATGTAATGAGTGATTTGTAAAGTTTTTGGCTAATTATCTTATTAGTCACTAAATTATTAGGTGTGTTCTATTTTAGTTATCAAACTAAAAATATTGTAAATTTAGTCACTAACCTTCCACTTTAGTTTCAATTTGATCATTGACCATTAAATTGAAAACCGAAGTCATTTTTTAATTAAAATAATCAAACATTTAGTCTTAACACTTACATATCCTATATAATTATTTTTAATTTTAAATAATTTAATAAATCTAGTCTTTATGTTCATAAATTCTATCAATTTAGATCTCTACACTTACTAGTTTACCCTTCACGTTGATAATGCCCATTAATTTGATCCTAATCTAAAATGTTATAATTATAAAAGTTCAAAAAGCATAAAAGTTAAAATAAACATAAAATTACTACAATATTTTAAAACTTCAAAAATCAATTTGGTCCTTTAATTTATTTCTATTTTGAAAGTTCTTTGTACTATTATATAATATTTTAAACCTATCACCCAAAACCTCATGGATCTTACAGACCTAAATCAAAACCCTAATTGATGTCCAACGCTATAATATCAAACTATCTCTTTAAACAGAATCCATATCCATCACAAAACCTATCACCAAACTGCACACAAAAATTAATTAGGAAAAAAGGACATGTTAGAAGAATGAAGATCTAGGAGCCTTCAAAAGAGAGAGGGGCTAAATGCATAATTATACCAATTAAAAATTGACTCCGTTATCAATTTAATGGTTAATGGTTAAATTGAAACTAAAGTATAACATTGGTGACTAAATTTACAAGATCTTTTAGTTTGATGACTGAAATAGAACACACCCGATAATCAAATGAGTAACATAGTAGTTTACCCTAAATTCTATGGTTAATTCTTAAATTATGATATTATTTTTAAAAATGGTTTACGTTTATTAAGCATGATGTATTGGTATATTATATACCGTGGCGGAGCCGCACCTTAGTGAGGATGAGCTGAAATCCGAATTTTCTTCGATTAGTTACTTATTTTATTGATTGTGTCCACTTGAAATTTTTTGTGTCCATCTTGAAATTTGGGTTGTCTTCGATTATTTACTTATTTTACGAATGATACCCACCCTAGAATTTTATTTGTACCTATCTCATTTAAAAATTTTATGTTGTTATCATATGTGTGCTCACCCTAAAAGATATTTCTGGAACTGCATTGATTATTTTAGACAATACTTTTGAATAGTCCCCAGTGGGGTGATCTTCAATCCCACGAAATTGGAATCGGATAAAGAAATCATGTGTCCAACCTTTACACCAAACAGCAATACCGTGTGGTCCATTTATATGATATTTGCTTGGTCCTATTTTGGCCATGCAATATATAACAATTTTTTTTTTTGAAATTTTTTAAAATTTCAAGTGATTGGGAAAGATATGTTTTTAACGAAAAAGTTAGAATTTTGTTTAACATCTTTATAATTCCGTCCATTTCCGTGCAATACCTTTCATTTGTGCTGCGACTACTGACTAGTCTAGTGCATCCCTCTATCTCATATCGGCTCACAATCCCATCCTGGTCGACCTTAACTCTAAACTCGACCTTCCAAACATCTTGGACCAGCTTACCAACCGTGGCTTGGTGGTTCTGGGATGGGATTGTCAACAATGGGGGATTCATCACTTCCGACACCGCCTGTGTGTGTAAATCAGTTGGAACCAACGAAAAAGACTAAAACAGTCAATTAATTGCTTACATATTTGCTTACGCTAAACTTGAAAATTGCATGCCACTTCCTACAACACAAGTTCTCATCATCTCCATCACTTCCGTCTATATTTTAAATTTCCTTTTACAAGTTAATCCAGCGCAAGTGATTCAACTTACACTCCCCAAGATACTCTGCTGCAGGTGTGAACCTTGAGGCCCCATAATTCCTACTATATTACGTACAACAACAAATAATAAACTCCAACTCTACCTTAAATAAATCCATTTTTTTTATCTCTAATTAACTTCCAATGTCCAAAATTGAAAACAGCTCAAGTTTAAGCCAACCTTTTAGACTTGAACTTCAAGTAACTCGAGATTTTAACCACTTGAACTTGGTTAGAAACCATATTATACGTAGTTAAAAGTAAACTAACTTTCCACTTGTAGAAGGTAGTTACAAGAATGAAACCGGCTTTGTCTGCATTAGAGAACTGATTCAACACTAACTCCAAATAAGATGGATATAAGCTAGCGGCATGGATGAGCGACTAAATGTCTCGAGGCTCATGTAACGGCAAACCGGGGATACCGACGACAAAACCTGAGGACTCAAAAGCCCATGTGAGCATTGTAAAATATGTAATTCACGGCACATACATGCGTAAAAACCGGCTCCGATGATGCCGAATTACTTGGCAACATTGAGAGCCCATGGAAGGAAAGCGTAGTATATTGTGCAGTCAATGGGATGGGGTGAGTTTTGGTACTGTATGACGAGTTTGGTCCGTCCAACCACTTCAGGAATAGTAATAACTTTCCCAGGAAAGAGCCTTTGGTTCCTCGCCTTCCATATCATTGCTATATGATAGTTCCAAGCCAACTTCAGCACCCAAGCTCGAAACGACTTACCCTTCAAATTCCTACAAGCCCATCGGAGTTCACCCTCCCAGCTCATAACCGCCCTATTAACCTGGCAAAGGTCAAGGATATCCTGCTAAACCAAGCGAGACATCTCGCATTCAAAGAACAAATGATCTCTAGTTTCCTCATTATTCGCACATAGACCACAACCACCTTCAATGTCAAGGCCAAAGGAAATAAGTCTACTTCTAGTAGGCAACCTATTCAACACGGCCATCCAAGCAATGAGTTTTAGAGATATGTCCCAGATGCCAGATCAAACGCTCCCAAGGAACCTTTTACTTCTTATTCCGATTCTCCCTACATATCATCGATAACGACGGAAGAGTCAATAACCCTTGCACGGAACCCGCCTTGCCCCTAAGATGCAACAATGATCTCCAAGTCCAACTACAATGTTGAGGACAAGAGAGGTTCCAAAAGGAATTGTTCTTGATAATGTAAGAATGAATCCAAGCAACCCAAATTGAGCTATCCTTCAACAAAACCTTTCTAATAAGGGACAAAAAAACAACACAAAACCCTGTTAATGTGCACCCAGAGTATTTCTAATATTGTACCGCTCTATTTATATTTGTTTTATTTAGAAGCTTGTTTAAAAATATTTTATCATATTAAAGTTATTTGGATTATTTTAATTATAGTTGTAATTGTTTTCATGTAACACTATTTAATTATGTGATTAAATTTAATAAAAAATAATTATTTTATTGTTAAAATATGTGTAGGAGTTGGGCCTGGTGAACATGAATTGGCCTGACCCGAGCAAGTTGGATGGATAGTCCAAGTTTAAATTCGATTGATATTCCTTCTAATTTCTTTACTCATCGAATTTGTTTCCATAATTCTCCTTTCGACGGCTTCAATTGGGTATGTTTTTTTCCCTCTCAGCTCTACACTTCAATATATTTTCAATGGTTTTAGGGTTAATTGCACCATTTGTTCAAGTTGTTATTTGCTAGGGTTACGTTCAACTTTCTTCAATCTTATACAGGATCTGATTATAGGAGATTTAAATTAGGCGTATTCGAGGAGCGGGTAATTGATTTGGCTGATTTTAGCATCCCGAATCTGAAAACAGAATGGCGTTGAAGTTTCTGAACAAGAAAGGATGGCATACTGGAAGTTTGAGGAACATCGAAAACGTGTGGAAAGCGGAACAAAAGCATGAGGCTGAGCAGAAGAAATTGGAAGAGCTTCGCAAGCAGATTCATGAGGAGAGGGAACGCTCAGAGTTTCGTCTTCTCCAGGAACAAGCCGGCCTTGTCCCGTGCGTCCATTTCCCTGGTTTTCCCCGTTTTATCTTTCGAAATTAGGGTTAGGGTTTTAGTTTGAATTATTTTTTAATCCAATTCTGCAGGAAGCAGGAGAGGTTGGATTTCCTTTACGATTCTGGGCTTGCGGTTGGGAAAGGCGCCAGTAGCTCCGCAGCTGGAGGCAGCGGTGAAGGTTTTAAGGCTCTTGAAGAGGCTCTCCCTTCGTCTAAGGCTACGGATTCCTCAGCCAACCAGTCTTCTGCGCCGGGTGCCTTGTTCGAGGACAAGCCTCACTCGGCCAATGATGCCTGGCGCAAGCTCCATTCGGATCCCTTGCTTATGATTCGCCAGCGCGAGCAAGATGCCCTTGCCCGCATCAAGAACAACCCCGTCCAAATGGCAATGATTCGTAAATCAGTATGTTATCTATCTACTCTATTTCTCTAGCAGATTAAGTAGGGGTAGGGAATATGATTATATATTAAGTAGCGGTAGGGAACCCATCAATAGTTGCAATTACTTTTTGTATTGTATAATTCAATGAGATTAACCATTGCAATTACTAATCAGACTTCTGTTTCCGATTAATGGTTTAACAGGTTGTAGAAAAGAAGAAAAAGGAAAAATCCCCCGATCATAAGGAACACCGTAAGAAGCACCGGCAAAGTAGTTCCAAGCATAAAAAACATTCATCACGTCTTTCAGATTCTGAAGATCACATTTCTAAGGAGGACAAAAGAAATAGAGATCACCATCGCAAGAGGTCAGATAAAGAGGGCTGCTATCGCAGAACTGAGTCAGACTCAGAAGATGAATTGAAGGAAGCAGAAAGCCGAGAGAGGAGTTTCCACGGGAAGAAATATAGATATGAGGATCAAGATGATGTTAAGAGGAACCATGACAAATCTAAGCGTGATAAATATTCTACTCAAGCTCCACGAAGTCTTGATGCTGATAAAAATCATGAAAAAGTTGGACCAGCTTCTGACCATCTCAAGACGTCAGATAAAGAGGGCAACTATCGCAGAATTGAGTCAGACTCAGAAGATGAATTGAAGGAAGCAGAGAGTCGAGAGAAGAATCGCCGCAGGCAGAAATACAAATATGATGATCGTGATGATATTAAAAGGAACCATGATAAGTCTAAGCACAGTAAATATTCTTCTCAAGCTCCACGAAGGATTGAAGCAGATAAAAATCAAGAGAAAGATGGACCATCTTCTGACCATAGAGACATTGCAACTCGGGATAACAGACGCCGGGGTGGCACCTCTAAACTTTCTGAAGAGGAGAGAGCTGCCAGGCTTCGTGAGATGCTAGAGGATGCTGAGTTGCATGAAGAGCAAAGATGGAAGCGGTTGAAAAAGGCCGAGGAGAACGATACCCGAGAGGCTACAGTGTCCAGCACATCTATTGGCAGAAACTTCTTGGATGCTGCTCATAAAAGCATTTACGGTGCCGAGAAGGGAGGAAGTTCAACAATAGAAGAGAGTGTCCGTCGCAGAGCACATTATTCACAAGGCCGTTATGAATCAGAAAGAAACGCTTTTAGACGATGATGATATTCCTGATAAATCCAGGTATGCACTCCAGCAACTCTATTCATAGGCATGCATGGTTCATGCTATTGTTGATAGTGAATAGTAAGCCGAAATAGAGGTTTTTGGTCAAAAACTGAATTGTAATTATATGTTCAATTTTCAGCTCTCAGCGAGGTTTGAGTTCTTGTTGCACCATTGATTCTGCATGGACCAACATGCTGGTTATGGTCTCACGCGAGGACTAATGCATGAAACAATATCTTTCAGTGGAAGCTTATGTGAACGACTGGTATGTAATTACCCTTAATGTTCAATTATTCAATCGTATGTTTTGGACAAGTTTGAGTTGTGATTTCACAACATTTCCTTTGAAAATCATAGTGCGTCTCAGCAAGGTCCAGAGAGTAAGACTTGAGCGTTATTTTGCTACTCTTTTATCTTAATCGGCCACCTTGCTTTTTTTTTTGTTTGGATGCTTTGGATTTCATGTTTCATCTATGATAATGTAAGTTCTTTGGCTCATTACCATAAGGAAAAAGTTCGGTTGTTTATAGATCGGATAATTTAGAGAGTAACGGTGTACATGTTCGATGTACTTATTGTATACAGTCAATGATCTGGCAAGGACACATCAAAAATGAATTTAAATGACTTTTTTTTGGTAGTCTGGGTGATTACAAAGTAAAATATGTTCATGATCTTTTTTAATCATTGATAATGTACTCATATACCGTACACATAATTATTTGAACTCAAGATTTCATGGGATAAGTTTGAAAGAATGATAAAGAATATTCAGGCCAAATCAAAGGGATCGAAATATAAAAAACGGAAAATAACAAACCCCTAACAATGAAATCTATTAAATTGAGTGGACAGTAGGGTTGCACATAATTCGGATTTCAATCCGATCTGGATCGGTTTTTATCCGATCCGGATCGGTTTTTATCCGATCCGGTTTTTTCCCATAGAAAAAAAACCGGTTTATAAAATAACCGGTTCGGTTTCTAACCGGTTTGGAGGGCCGAATATCTTAACCGGTGTAACCGGTTTCGGTTTTAAAAAAACCGGTTTTTTTAAAAAACCGGTTATAAAAAAACCGATTTTAATATTCCATATTGCTCATAGGGAACCGATTCCCTCCAAGGGGGTACCGATTCCTCACTGAATGGTTTGGTTCCGAGATTTCCAGAATGCTCGGAGGGAACCGATTCCCCCTATTCAACGGTCGAAATATTTGAATTTTACACTTAGGGAACCGATTCCCTATGAGAGGGTACCGATTCCCCCACGCTCTAAGCATTTTTATTAAATGTTTTCACACTTAAACGGCTATATTATCTTCATTAATTATCACTAACGTTCAGAAGTGATTCAAGGTGTATTTAAGCAAGCTTAGAAGTCATTGATCAAAGACAAGAAACATCAAGCAACTAGAATCAAGAGAGAATAAAAGAGAAAGCATCAAACCTCAAGTTCGATAAATTCAAATACTTAATTGAAATACTTAATTAACTCAACATAATTGAAATACTTAAATACTTCCAAGTTTGATAAATTCAAATACTTAAAAACTTCGAAGTTCGATAAATTCAAATACTTAAAAACTTCAAGTTCGATAATTGAAACAAAGTTTACGATAATTGAAATAAAGTTATAAAATAAACTACATTGCCATCTCTTCTTCATCATCTTCGCCTTCTTCGTTTGGAGGGGATATTCCAAGTTCGACTTCTTCAATGTGTAAGTTTGCTTCCAAATCGGCATCAATTGCATCTTCTAGGGTGGTGATATGTTGCTTACGAGCCGCTCCATCCAAATAATCCTTTAAACAAATGCATACTTCCACCGACTCGGGACTTAGTCTTGATCTCCGTTGTGATATAACCCTGCCACTAACAGAAAAAGCGGATTCCGAAGCTACCGTAGAAGCTTGGACGGTTAGTAAATCACGGGCCATGGCGGCTAGAATCGGAAATTGTGCTTCCTTTTCTTTCCACCAAGCCAAAATATCCAAACTTTCAAACTCTTCAAATGTCATTTTTGATAGAAAATCGCATGACATGTAATTTCCCAACTCGCTACTTGGGGTGGTAGTACGTGATCGTTTGGATTGGGAATTTACAAGAGTGTTAAAAAGATTCAAATTTATGTTACTTGGACGTCTACTAGATGATTCCGCATTCATTCTCATTTGATCGTGTATTACACTACTTGATATGTATTTAGTTAAATAAATTGCAAACATGTCTCGAAAACATTTGTTAAAATAATTTATTTGGTTTTGGACAAAGTTGGGTTCATCATCGGTTAGATTAAAAGCAAACGCAATTTGTTCAATTAGTGTTTCAACCCCACCAACATTTAACGTTGGGTTTAAAGCGGCGGCACAAGTAAAAATGGGGGGAATCTCCTTAAAATATTTTAAAAGTTTTTCCTTCATTGCAAAGCCAATTTCTTGAAAAACTTCGGTTTCAAATTCAAAGTCATTTAGTCGGGTAGCCAACAAAAATATTTGATTAAGAACCAACGGGCTAGTAGGGTAATAAACACCGGATAAAAAAGTTGTTGCATTTTTAAAAACCTCAAGCAAATCGGTTATTTTGGCTATAGTTTCCCAACTCGAATCCGGATAAATGTCTGGGACATGACCCCTCTCGAAAAGCCGATCGTGAAATGTTTGCAATGTTTCCCTTTGCCTTAAGGCAGTATGCATCATCATCCAAGTTGAGTTCCAACGAGTTGGACAATCCAAATTAGGACCCAAAGCTTTTTTATTAACAGACTTACAAAATCGTTTATAATCATTTAGTCTTTTGTTGTTGTTACAAAGAATCGATTTTATCATTGTTTTAAATTCTAATCTAATTGGCTCAATAACCTCCAAACCGGCTTGCACGGATAAATTAATTATGTGTGCAACGCAACGGGTATGAAAAACGCACCGTCTAAAATCGGTGAAAGTAATATTTTCAATCTTGGAACCGCGTTTGTATTATTCGATGCATTATCAAAGGATATAGAAAAAATTTTATTTTCTAATTTATAAAGACAAATTACCCGTTTTAAAAGTGTAAATAAATTAGCACCGGTATGCGGCTCACCGAATAATTCAAACGCGATTGTTCTTTTCATCATTTGCCAATTATCTTGATCTAACCAATGTGACGTAACGGCTAAAAAGAATTTCCGGTATTATGAGGGGAACTCCAAACGTCACATGTAAGCGACACACCATAACGGTGTTCTTGGAATCCTAAAATCATTTTTTCCCTCGCCGTACGCCACATTTTTATAGCATCTCTTCTAAGGGTAGTACGACTTACTTGAGTATAACGTGGTTGCATTAGTTGTTGAATTGTTGTCGTGAAATCTTCATCATCAAAGTGGTCGAACGGCAATGCTTTTGTAATCACGAACTTTGTAAACGCTTCTCGTAATTTTTCGTTGTCGTAAACAAAAACACCACCTTGCGGTGTAAGATTCGATTGACTAGGATCCGATCTTGAGCGAAGTGCCTTGCATGATTTTGTCAAATGGTTCTTCAACGTTGTGTTTCCTTCCGATGCAAGAAACTTTAGACAAAGTTTACAACGCGCCCTCCTCGAGCCATTTGACATCTCACATAAATCGTAGTGATCCCAAATATCTTTGTTTCGAGTGTGTTCGATCACTCTCACGACTTCAAGGTTTCCCCCGACGGAAGATTCAGCAGTGTTACTCATGATGAATAAAAAATTACAAAACTAAGATTTGAGAGATGTTTAAGTGTTGTGTAATAAGATTTGAGAAAGTTGTAATCAACCAAATACATCCCCAACCTATTTATACATGTTTAGGATGGTAAAATAGTAATTTTTTAAAGAAAAAAACGGTCAAAAACGGTCACAAACGGCTATATTAACGGCTAGTTTTTTAAACCCAGACCGGTTTTTTTTTCCGGATAAAAACCGGTTTTTTAACCGGTTTTTTTCAAACCGGTTTTTTATTCGGTTAAAAAACCGGTCTGGGTTTTTTTCTCCAAACCGGTTAAAATAACCGGTTTAAAAAAATCCGATACGGTTAAAAAAAACCGGTTTTTCCCAAAACCGATTTCGAATATTTTTTTCGGATATTCGGATATTCGGATTTTTTGTGCACCCCTAGAAACTAGCATATCCTTGTCTTTCTTCAAACAGCCGAGCTTTCCACGCGATATCATCTATACACGTGTGCATGTAGTATTGGTCAGTTCATGTATGGTCGTGCGATGAATACGAGGTGGTCCCCACCTTCTATGAAACTAGTACATATGTCACACTCGCGTCCTATGTCTTCTCCTGATAAATTCAAAAGATTGTAAATTATAGGTAGGTCGAATTAATTGTTTTATTCGAATTTTAATACTAATATTTTAAAAAATATTTTTTAATAATTGAATTAACATTTGAATAGTTAGTAGCTCCAACTCTTAAATTATAATATAAATTTTAGCAGTGTGGTTTTTTAACTTCACAAATAGAATTAAAAATCATTATATATCTCATATTACAAATATTTTTACTCTCGCTTTTTCTTATATTTCGTTTTAGCTTCGCTAATTAAACTAATCGAACTATAATTTTTTTTATTTAATTGATTCATTTTAAATGATATTGATTAAATACTAATATCAAATTCTTTTTAAGAGGTCTAAAGTTTTGGCTTGAAAGGCAAAATAGTAAAGCTAATTGGGGGGGGGGGGAGTTTGCATCACAGTCGCTATTGTTTTGAGATAAAAGTTCACCGACATTACCAGTTTGAATGGCTCTGATTTTATCTCAGATCTAATATATATCTTCTTTTTTATTTATATTTGACGGGTTTAATCTTTGATTACTGAAATTAAATGTTATGATTATCTCTAGTTAAGTTTAATTCATAAGAAGTTTGAATTTGACTTGAAATTTCATTTAAAATGGATCAAATTTTACAAAGTTTAAGTGTTACGACTGAAATTTTTTATATTTTAGTAATTCGGATGGAAACATGATTAAAATTCAATGACTAAACATATGGTTTCTCATCAATTTTTATTACTGTAATATTTCAAAATAAAAGTACACTCTTAGTTCCTAAACTAGTACTTTTCTTCCGTTTTGGCACCTAAACTTTCAATTTTTTCAAAATCATACCTAACGTTTACTTTTGGTTTCATTTTAGTACCCCACCGTTAGATGTTCAGGTATTAAAATGAAACAAAAAGTTAACATCGTGATACTAAAATGAAACAAAAAGTTAACGACGTGTACTAAAATGAGACAAAAAGTAAACGTTAGGTACCGTTTTGTAAAAATTGGAAGTTTATGTACTAAACGGAACAAAAGTGATGTTTAGGTATTATACATGTAGTTTACCCATAAAAGTAACACATGATTTAAATATACCAATAGAAGCCTGATTTGTGAAGAAAAATGCTAATGTTTATACCTTACATTTCATAAAAATAATTAAAACGAAACATAAAATCCATGACACATCAACTTAAAGTTGAGATTTTTAAGTTTGGATCTTATTATTATAAGCGAATCAACCTTAGTCCTCAATGTTGAAAAGCTTTGTAGATCATTAAATACTCCGAAGAAGATCCGGAAAATCTAGACTGATTTTTCTTAGATCAATTACCAAATCTAGCCTTAAAGGTAGGCAACCGTTAAGAAATATTTATCAGTTGATGCTTTTCCTGTTTGATCTGTTAAGTTTTCAAGTTTAAACATTCCTTGTCGGATTAGATTTTGACATTAAACGGTGCAACCTTAAGATTCCATTTAATGAAATCCATATATTTGTATGAATTTGGTGTATATATACATACACATATATTCATCTCTCCAAGTTCATATTTATAAAGCTGATTAATTACTGAAGTTATTGCTCATTTTCGATTTTGTTTGATTTTTCTGTGCAGGTGTTCCGGTAAGAATTTATGTTTCATGGCTTCGGCAGCTATCGATTCTGCTCTGATGTCATCGCATATCCAGACCTTAACTTGGTCGTCGCCTGAACATGTAGAGGAAGCGAATCCGTCCGATACTTTACCCGTGCCGGAAGCTCCTGCGTGTTCTTTGGTGTCTAGTAGTTGCAACATCCCGAAACCGCCTCCTCCTCCGAGTAATATCGGTGCGAGAAGTAAGTATCCGAGAAGGCCGCTCGAGTGCTGCTTTGTCCCGAAGGAGACAACGGAGATGTGGGACAAGGTTTTCAAGGATGGTTATGGTGTAGATGTTTGCATCCTCGCCGAGGACAGATCATGTGTTCCTGCTCATTCTGTTGTTCTGGTCAGTTCAATCGTATTTGTGTTTAAATGTTTATCAAACTCAAACGGATTCGGAAACAGAAATTCGGGCTTTAATCGATTTATTTGTAAGTTGAAGCTATATGTATAATGGTTTTATGCAGAGAATTGCATCACCTGTGCTGGGTAGTATCATCGAGCAATCAAAAGTCAATCATGGTATGAGATACATCAAAATTCCCGGAGTAGCTCACGATGCGGTCCGAGTGTTCGTTCGTTTTTTATATTCATCCCGGTACGTTTGAAATCATTTTGATGGTAGTTTCATGTGTTTTCTAACCAGACATCGAAACTGAATACAGCAAGTTTGTGTATGTTTTGATGCTGTTATGTCATGATACTGCAATGAAATTTGTTGTCTCTTCTCTGTTCATTGCTTGATTGGGAAATTTTCGGTTTTCTCAGTTATCCGAGTTATAATCTGGTATGCTCATGTTTTTTCGATACGGAAATGCAGCTATGAAGAGAAAGAGCTGAAGAAGTTTGTTCTCCATCTATTAGTGTTGTCGCATGCCTACTCGGTTCTGCAACTGAAAAGAGTTTACATTAGCTTACTGGAGCAGGGCTGGCTTAACAGAGAAAACGTGATCGATGTACTTCAGTTGGCCCGGAATTGTGATGCACCTAGGCTCGCCTTTGTTTGCATTCGCATGGTCGTAAAGGATTTCAAGTCTGTATCATCGACTGAAGGGTGGAAAGTAATGAAACGTGCTAATCCGGCTCTCGAGCAAGAACTTGTAGAGTCCGTTGTTGAAGCCGATTCTGTAAGTCGAACGCTTCTCGGTTTACGCTTACGTTAGTAGACGGCTTGTTTTAAAAACCATCGGCTTTACTTATTGCTTTGTTTTCCTTGGAGAAAGCAAGAGAGGCAGAGGAAAATAGAAGAGAAAAAGGTCTACTTGCAATTACACGAGGCAATGGAGGCTCTCCTTCACATTTGCAAGGACGGTTGTCGAACTACCGGTCCTCGTGACAAAGTGCTGAAAGGAAACCATGTTACCCGCAATTTCCCAGCTTGTAAGGGACTCGAGGCTTTAGTTCGTCATTTCTCCGGTTGTAAGACTCGGGTCCCGGGAGGATGCAGTCATTGCAAGCGCATGTGGCAGCCTCTTGAATTGCATTCCCGCATTTGCAATGAACCGGATTATTGCAAGGTTCCTCTTTGCAGGTAAGTAACCGTTGATTCCGGTGATTGATCATTATAGTGCATGTCAACAATGACAAATGAATCGGACATCCGATTCCGGTGATTTGATCATCTCCTTCCCCTGTTTCATAGGCATTTTAAAGAGAAAATTCAGCAGCAATGCAAGAAAGACGAGACTAAGTGGAAGCTATTGGTTAGCAAAGTTATTGCAGCAAAAAATGCAGCCGGACCGTTCTTCTCTCAGAGGTCGGGTTTGTTGTGATATCTTTAATGTAATACATGTATACATATGTATATGGCATTACCATGTATTTTTATCAGAATGGTTAATGCCTCGTATCAATAACAAAGACTGAAAATTGAACAGTTCAGCTTTCTTAATTTAGAAGCGTCAATATCACCATTAATGTCTTATACATCAGAGTCTTTGTTTATCCGAGTTTACACATATTAGATCCCTCCGCGATGTATCGAAGTGTTTCTTGATCGTCGTCTCGGAATTCAATCCGTCCATCGTGACTTAGTCCTCGGTTAAGTAGCGAATCTAAGATATTAAACTCGTGACTTAGTCCTCGGTTAAGTAGCGAATCTAAGATATTAAACTCGTAATTAACTCTGAAGGACTTAACGTAAGGATGATTCCACTCCGACATGAATTCTTCAACCTGGTGATGTGAGAGTTGCCTTAGTGAGGCAATATCTTTGTTCCTTGCAAGCTCTCTGGCATTGCTCAACAGTGCAAATTTTTAATCATACATGCCATTCTGAATCAACAGAGAATCACGGAAATAAAAACGTTACGACGTAAAATCCGGAACTTAACTCGATTGATTCATATTATTATATATATATATTCTTAAAATCGGAAACTTAGCTCGGTACCATTTCATCAAATGTTTGCCTCAGACTCAAAATGCAACGTTGGGCTGCTTCCTTTTGCTTCAACATCTCCCAATGTTTGTCATAATTATAAAAAAAATCCTTTTCTTCCCAAAGATCAAGTTCTTTCGATAAACTCTCAATCTCCGATTCCACGCATCGTGTTGCTCGAGTCTTAGTTCCAGTGACATTTTGTTAATGTTAGTAATGCTCAATCCTACATAGAGTGGGAAATACTTTGGGATTGGGTATTTAAGGCTTTCATTTTCCACTCCCTTGTTGAGTGATAAAGAACAAGGGGGGTTCTTGTGCACTGTTGCTGTTGTTGTTTGTCTTGTGCTTGTAGCAACACATGTTTTCGACACGTCCGTGGAGATTTTATCTTTTCAGAGAAAATTCGTAAGGATTTTTCTCATGCATAAAAGGATTATGAAAGAATGTTTGTTTTGATATTTATAGGTTGATATCGTATGTTCGAATTTTATATTCAGGAGTTACAAATGTCTGAGAATTATACAATGTATTTGGACGTTTTAAGGGTCATATTCATCTGTTTAATTCAACAATTTCATATCATAAAAGATAGCAATTACAAAGTATTAATTTCGGAAAATAAAATCAGACTTTAATATGATTTTTTGGACGAATTTACCCCTTCATGAAGCCTATAAATAGAGAACTATTGTTAGCTTCTCAACTTACCAATTCATTTTCAACTCTCACATCTCTCTTAACTCTCTCAAAGCTTTCTAAGCTTCTGACTCTTTCCGGCGTGGAGCAGTATCAACAACAGTCCACTTCGTTTCAGGGTGTACGGTATTCGGAGAGACCGTGTTAACTTCAGGAGACAATCCGCCTATTGGAGCGATTACACACATTGGGGCTAATTCGTTTCTAAGATAGTGGTTTTACCACGACACGATTTACAATGATCAAATTATTTATTTTGTTTTTTCAGTCAATGCTAAAGGTGTGATTTTGCAGTCAATATTTCCAAAAATTTAGAAACGAATTCATATACTGCAAAAATGACATCACCTTTAAGCAAGTTGATTCCCGACCTTTCCAAGCTTGACGCACTCGATGGAAAGAATTAACGGAGGTGGTCCTAGCGGCTATTGATATTTTTTGAGCAGCTTGACCTGGATTATGTGTTGCTCAAGCTACAACCTACCATGCCGCCTACCACCCCAATTGCCGGAGACAATAATGATGTTGTTCTGACAGATGTCGCTTTAGCTGTTGCTGCTGCAGCTGTCGCTACCACCAAGAAATATGAGAAGAACAATAAGAAGAGAGATATTTCACTTGAGGAACTGGTGGGCCACATGTGATTCGAGGATACCTTCTCAGCCACATGTCTAACAAATTGTTTGATGTGTTTCTTAAGGAAAGAAGTGTCAAGGTGATCTGGGACACTCTGGAGAAGAAGTATGGTGCTGACGATGCGGTCATAAAGAAATACGTTGTCGGAGAATGACTCAAATTCCAGATGACAGATGATAAGCCCATAATGGATCAAGTACATGACTACGAGAATCTGGTTGCCGCGTCGTTGTCGAAAGAGTGCAAAAGTGTGTCGTTTTGGTCCGACTACCGCAACTCTCTCAAGAATAAGAAGAGAGATATTTCACTTGAGAAATTGGTGGGCCATATGAAAATCGAGGAGGCGAACTGTATAAAGGATAAGGTTGCAAGTTCCTTTAGTAATATGTCTTTTAAGTCTAACTTGGTTGAAACTGGTGGTGTCTCAGGGTCTAAGCTCAAAAAGATCGTGAAATGAAGGAATTCGAACAAAAAGATGAAACTTCATAAGGGCACCAATTTCAAGAAATCGGGAAAGACCAAAGCTGATGGAAAGGCACTCAAGTGCTATGTTTGTGGTCTACCCGGTCACAAAGCCTATTAATGGAAACATCGTTCAAACCGCCAGAATGACAACAAGCCACAGATACATGTTGCGGAGAACGATGATGACATCATTGCTACTATGGTTTCCGAAGTCAACCTGGCGGAGAACAATTTTGAGTGGGTGGTAGATATTGGCGCTTCCAAACACTTCTGCGCAATGAAATATTTTTCACCAACTTCGAGGATGGGAACAAAGGTGAACGAGTGTACATGGGGAACTCCAACAGTTTAGAAGTGTCGAGCAAAGGCAAGATTTTACTCAAGCTTGATCTTTGCTAGGCAGAAGTAATGGAGAAGAAGAGTCTAGAGAAGAAGAGAATAGAAAAATATTTTTGGGGAAGGTCTCACGTGAAAAACACTCAAGGTAACATGTTTTCATCCTTTAAAACCAGCTATGGGTAAACTACACTTTTGGTCCCTCACTCTTTTACCTCAAATTAAAGTCATCATTTGCCTTTAACTTTTAGGTCAACCTAAGCCCAAAACTCTTTTTGAACTGGTCCAAAATGATATAGGAAGTCTAACTGACTTGACTTAAGAGTCTCAGGTTGACTCGAACTATTAATCCGAGATTCGGGTATATTACACTTCATGAAATGATAATTTCTTGCGATTGAAATAGCAAGCAAAGCAAACCACGATAAGGAATTAAAGAATGGTAGGTGGCATTCATAAAGCAAAATGGAAATGATAAAATTTGCAGTATGGTGAGTCGGCAGAAATTTGAAGATGAATCTAACGTGGAGAATTAGGTGGCAATAAGGTGGCAGTAGTTTAGCAAAACTATTGACACATTGTTGAAGATTAAATTACGGAAAATAAGTGAAAAGTTTCACTAAGGCAAGCAAGTATTTTCGGGTAGCTACTAAAGGGTTCAGTTAGGCGGTTTGTTTAGTTTATATATATGTATGATTGGTTCTAATTTAGATGAATGTATGTGAGTTAAAAAAATCGAGAGACCACAAACTTAGAAAAGCTAGATATAGTGAAAGCTGAGTAAAACTATATTGGTAGTGTTTATAAACTAGTCGAAGTTAGTATTGTATGTGGTTGTATCGTATTTTGTTCGTATCAATAATATCGTACGAGCTATAAAAATTATCGAGTTCCCACTAACGCTTCCAACATAGGTCACTCTAATAGTACTATGAGGTCCTAAATCTATTTAAAAATTCAGTGATTATTAGTCAATTATATTGTTAAGCAAGATTGATTTGTAGCCCTGTAAAGTATATGTGTGACAAATTTATGTCATAAAAATGAGATAGTAGATTATGCACTCAGTGCTTCAAAAGCATCAACACAACATGGAAGACGATATCCTCTAAGGGTGCGTTTGGTTTACGGAATGTAAGATTACCAGGGAATAAGATTACTGGGAATATTGTATTTTGTGTTTGGTTGGTTTAGCAGGAATGTAAGATTACCGTGTTTGGTTAAATGAATAAAAGATTATTGGAATGTATATTTGACCAAATTGTCCTTATTATATATTTGTATAATATTACAAATTGTAAAATATTTATATATTTTTCTTTAAAAAATTAAATTCATAATATTTATATAATTTTTTTACAAAATTAAAAATATAAAAAAGGTTTAATGAAAGGGTAAATTTTTTTAATCCCTGAAATTCATATAAAATTTTAATTATAGACTTTTTTTTTGTAAATCTAAAATAATTTAAGGATAAATTTTTAATTTAACCTTCGTAGAATTTTTTATTATTCAATGACAGAATAAGGATATTTTTGAAAAATAAAATAAAAATTTAAGTGCATTTTAGTCCAAAACGCCGGTAATGTTACAATACTTAAAGAAAGGGAGGTAATGACATTCCCGGTAATATACCCCAAAAAATCTACTATTGATAATAAAACATTACCGGGAATGAGATTCCCGGCCAACCAAACATGGGAATGTGGATTCCATTCCCGGGGAATCCCACATTCCCCCATCCAAACGCCCCCTAAGAGTACAACGAAAACCAGATTCCAGGAAATATTTTGTCTACTTCCCTTTTGATGTCTCAGACATACTAATAAACACAATACCACAATTGATAAAATTCAACATATAAGATATTAAGAGTAATGTTAAGTATTAGGAAAGTAATATACTATTTCTGGGAAAAGTATAAGTAATTCAGGAGGAAAATAAAGATTAAATTGAACGAATTTCTAAATATGATGGTTAAATTTATTATATTGTTTTAAATTAAAATCAATTTGATAGAATGTATAGTTAATGTTGGAGAATAAAATTATATCAGACCATGTTAGTATAAATCATGCTGGTATAACACTATTTTATATATATATTATGTTAAGAAATAATTTCAAAATAATTAAAAAAATTAAGACTTTTTTAAAAAGTAAATTATATAAAAAATAAATAAAAAATAACATAAAGTAAACATGAAATGAAATCTTACACTGGTTCTAATTACATGGATTCAAACTCATATCCTGAAGGGTCTTGAATTGCGGCAAAGAGTAAAAATCATTTCAGCTGGGGTGTGAAGAGGATCTTCATGTTGAGAGAGGAGGCTTTTCCTTTGCTCGGGTCCGTTACTGTTTGGGGTGATTACTACTTCTTGAATATGGTCTGTGGTTCATTCTAAAGGGGAGGTTGTTTCGTGACAGAGGTCGATTCGGTTCCCCCTCCATGTTCCTAGACATGCTATTATTGCTTGGCTTATTATCCGGGGAAGGGTTTCCACTAAGGATCAGTTATTGCAGTGGGGTGTTGCTGTGGATGGTCATTGTGTTTTCTGCGGCCATTTAGGGACGAGGGACCACCTTTTATTCTCTTGCTCTTTTTCGAAGGATGTCTGAGAGGGTGTCTTGCGTCAGTGTAATTTGACTCAGAATGTCATGGCTTGGGATCAAGAAGTACAGTGGGATCTATCTTTGCTTAAAGGTAAGACCTTTAAACTTAATAAGGGAAGTAGTTAGTATTCAATTGTATATTTTGAGCACACCGCACACAAATCCATATCATTTATTCACGTATCGAAAGTACACGAGATTACTGATAAATAATGAAAAACACACAAGCACACATTGGTTTTCGACGGAGGAAGTAGGGTTTTATTATAGTAGATGCACACAAACAAGCACACACTGCCTGACTCGGACTCTACGGTGCCCAAGTAGCTGTTCAGATCGAAGGGCTGAGCGACTCCTGTTTGGTTTGGGAGTCGGTGCTGTAGTAATTAGAACCTGTGTAACTGTTACCTTGCACTTCATATACAATACCACTCCCATTATAAAGACTGTCCTTTTGCAAGAACGTGAAAGGAACATCGCACTTGCCTCTTTTCGCAACCAAATCCACCGTCACCTTTGTCATCGGAGGCACTTTAACTTGGTGTACAACTTCCACGACCTTGCTTGTCGTCGTGGTCTGTCCCCAATCAGATCCAGTCTGAACTTCGCCGGATAACTCGATCTTCCCATCTAAAATGATTGGAATGTTAAATTGCAGGGTGGTTTTGGCTGCTACCTTAAGTGAAGCCATCCACTTCCAATACCCACTCCATGTGTCTGTATAAGAAAGCTTCACGTTTAATGTATCGGCTTGGTCGGTATAGTTACTAGCAGAATTCCTGGCCACAACAAGGACGGTTTCGTCGTAGACCCTGGCGTTATCCAGATCGTACTTGACGCCGAAAATTTTCCTTCCCAAGACAGGCTCTTCCACCTTCAGCTGGACATCCTTGGTAATGGAGGAGACTTGTGCAGCAAGGCAACTCGTGTTTGCATCGCGGATGCAGAATTTGTTGTTGCCCAAGTTGAGAAGAGCTATTGAGTCGTCGTTAACTTTGACAGGGCGGAACACGGTGTCCATGTTGTTAATGCTGCTAGTGTAATCAGAATCCACCACAATCGAATCCGCATTATGCCTCCAAAATTTAGTGGAAGAATTGGGCTTGATGCGAATGTTACCGTCATTAGTCACGAAAATCTCCATTGCCACATCTGATTCACCAATATCTTTCGATGCAAACTGCAAAGACGGTTGGCCGTTGACATCACGAAGACACAGATACTGACCATCAGTTCCTTTGAACGCCACATACTTTGGAAGAATCACGGATGTCTCCCAATCAATGACCATGAATAAATCATGGTGTAAATAATCAAAACCTTCTGAATCTGCAGACGCACGCCAAGTTCCGTCTAGTATCCTTAAATATCGTTTCGATTGCACATGCCTGATTCGGACTTCAGATGCCGCATCATCTACAGAGACAATCTTGAACAATGTGCACAACTCGTTGGATCGGTCTTCCTCCAGCTTCTTCGCGGTCACAGTAATCCCGCTGTTGGTGCCGGCAACCCAATATTTGTTAGTTTGACAGCTCCTTATGTGCACCAAGCCATCCGTGCCAGGACTTGTAGCCATCTCCACCTCGAATTTGGCATTTGGGCTCAGAATTTGAGTTTCTGAACAGTTGAGACAGCCGTAGGACTCTCCCTTCTCACGGATAAACCCCAAATATTCGTTCTTCACATCGTATTTCAGCACGATAAAGCTTGGCGACAAGAATGACCAGTTGGCAAGCAACTCCCAGTCGAAGACCGTGAAAACAGAATAGGCGTCAGCAGTGGTTCTGCTGGATCCAAAGTCGTCTAAGTACTCCTGTGATTGCACATGCTGAAATCGAAACTTATTTGTTGCAGTGTCAACTGAGATAAACTTGAATAACGTGCATGCCGTCTTGGATCGATCCTCCTCCGGCTTGTCAGCGGTTGCAGCATAATAATAAAAATAACCACTCCATGGATTAAAATCGAAGAGTCGTTCACAGTATTTGTTGATGTAACAGTTTTTTATGTGCACCAACCCGTCTTCGCCGCTAGAGTTAGCTCTCTGCACCTCAAACTTTGTGCATGGAGTGCGCAAAGCCAGAGTTTCAAGACCAACAACTTGCGCATTTAAACCACTGCTCAAATATCGGTTAGTCCTCTCGGATTTGAGCACGATGAACTTCGGCCAAGTAAATGCCATTTTCACAACCTCTCTCTTTTTTTACTCTTTGGTTTGAAAGATGATTTCTACCAATTAGCTATGTATTTGCTCTCTATTTATACCCGTTTTCTTGATTTCCCTGTTGTGTAAAGATTGTTCCTCCGAATCAGAGATGAATCTAGAGATGCTGACAGTCGTATTTCTTGAAAAAAATTAAATTTATATATAGTCTTTGAATTTTCTTTATATTTTATATTGATGATTTAATTTTGTATCCTCTCAAACTTTATAATTCACTATCCTAAATTTTTAGTATGATTTTTTAAAAGTTTATACCCATAATATAAAATTATACGTATGTTCCTGCTCCCGGATAGTAGGTAGAATAAACTAAATCATTCAGCTGCCAACCTTAATGACAAAATTATTAACAAACGTAGATGATTAGCATAATTAGGATTTATATCAACTTGTATTAGGTTTAATTGTATATTATATTTTCTTTACATCAAATTGATTCACTCAACCAATCAATTTAGTTAGCTTGCAACATTGTTTACTTTTGAATACACCCTCCATCCCACTCCATTGTTTCCCACTCTTGGAAGGTAATTAAAATTCATGACGATGGGTTGCAACTAGGAATGTCCATTTTACCTCGACTCACGAGTTCTGATTCGATCCTATTCGATTCGACATAATATTATAATTATTCTTTATATATTTACAAATAATTACAATAATACACATTTTTATTTAATTTTTTATAATTACAATAATACCTATTTTGTTTGTTTTCCCTCTTTCTGTCACCTTTTTTCTAGACAAAGTCGATAAAAACCACAAAACAAAAACTGTTCGATACAGTGCAGAATCAAATAAAACAATCGAAAAAATTGAAATTGTTCGAACAACAGAAAAACAGTGCAGAAATTGAGCACAAAAAAATTTGAAAATTGCAATTTTGGCTTGATTGAGCAAAAATATATAGTGCAGAAAAACAGTTTTGGTCAGAAAAACAGTTTTGGTTAAAAAAACATTGAAAGTTTTCTAAGAAAGAAGAAAAAAAGGAGAAAAGAAAAAAAAGCGAATAAAGCTTTGATTGTTTGATCTCCTGTTTTACTTTCTTTGATTTTATCTTCCCTTGATTTTATCTTCCCTTGATTAATCCTTTGGAATTATCTTCTCTTTGTCTTGAAATTTTCACTCAATTTTTTGCCTTTATCCTACCTGAACCTTAACCTTGTTACAACCCTTTTTAAAGACATCTTGACTAATATATCGTGTACATATTTGGTAGTGGATATTAGATTTAGTTAAAAGCCAATGGTAATGTTTTGATTAGTTTGGATTGAGCAATTTTTTACCTGAAACACTTGAGCGGAATGAGTGAACCAATGTGAGGTACTAAATCTTGCTTCTTTGAGATTAATGAATAATTGAAATGTCATGCTTTGATTTAACCTTCTTTTATTTATGCCTTTGCTTGATTGCTCTTGGATTTTATCATTTGCTTGGAAGCCTTGGGAATTTTGTGAAATTGTGATAGCAACTTGAGATTTATAATGCATTGATTGAAAATGCTTGAGGACAATCATTGAATAAATGAGGGGGAATTTGATGAGTGCATAATTTCATTATTGTTTTATTGTTAATTACTCTTTTATTTGTCGGTTTATGTTGCTAAGTTGGGTGTTTTCTCTTATTTTCGATGCATGACATTGGATTCTAGAAACTATGCTAAAAAAGACGAATTCTGCTAGTTTTAATTTTTCTGGAATCATGGTTGGACCAGTGGGAATGACTTAGGGCATGAATTTGTTGACGTGTAGACGAGTCAACATCTTCTAGAAGGTCCAGTCAAAATTTTCGTGAAAACAAAACACTCAGCCGAAAATTCATACGTGAATTTAGGATTTATCTTTATTTTTGGGATTTATTTCAAACAATTAAGGGAATTATCTTTTGCAATTTATTAGGAATTATCTTTTGTAATTTTTTTTACAATTTATCTTTGATTTATTGGGAATTATCTCTTTGAATTTTTAGGGTTTTGAGGAGACTATAAATACCCCTTGGGGTAAGCCTCAAAACACATCTGGAATTGTCTCGTTTTTCTTTCTTCTTGTTTTCTTTATTTTATAAAAGTTTTTACTTTCAAGTTTTTATTTTATTTTTCTTTTAACATTCTAAGTATGATTTCTATCATACTTAGCTAAGTTCTTCATAGACAAAGGCTGAAGCGATGACTCAATTTCGATCGTGAGAATTGAAAAGCACTACAAACCACTTCGGGTTACAATCTCAGTTTTTTGAAATCAAAGATCTATAATCGACCATCCTTTTATAATCAAAATGCTTTCAAATCAAAAAGATCTCGTTGGCTTGTTAGTTGTTTCAGTTAACAATTGGGAGGAAGGATCAACTTGTAGCACATTCGACTTTATACGAACACACTTAGCGGAGGTCCGCTATTGGGACCTGAGATCGAATTCGATTCTCAGCGAGACACTGTCCCAGTTAGGGTTTTCCAAAGCTTTAAAATCGAGTGACGCTAATAACGATTGTCGTGATTAGACCTCATAAGGACTTACAATCAATGATTATTTTGTATTGCCGATTCAATTGAGAGAAAAACAAGTTGTAGGGGTTGGGCCCTATAGACTGTAACCGACATGAATCCAAGGTGAAAAAATCTATTTCGATGATCGGCAAAATTTAAGACAAAGTGAAAGCAGGAGGCTAATTTTTATAATTAGAATTTTAATTCAACTTTATTTCCTTTCAATTTAAGGCTAAATTATTTGACATCAAAATGACGCGTTGTCAGTATCTGACTATCACAATACCAAACATAACATATGCTGTGAGATTGGTAAGTAGATTTATAGAGAAGCCAAAACAAGATCATTGGATTGCATTCAAGAGAATTTTAAGATATGTCAAAAGTACAATTGATCACGGTTTATTTTACAAACACTCAAAAAAAATCAAAGTTAATTGGTTATTTTGACAATGATTATAGGGGAGACTTAGATGACCAAAAGCGTACTTATGGTTATCTATTTCATATCGGCTTTACAACATTTTCATGGTCTCCAAAGAAGCAACAAACATAGCTCTTTTGACATGTGAAGCAGAATATATAGCAGCAACAACGTGCACTTACCACGCAATTTGGTTAAAGAATATTTTGAGCGAGCAAGACTTTGCACAAGAAGAACCGACTATAATTTATGTCGACAAAAAATCTAAAATTTCGGTTACCAAGAATCTCGTCTCCTATAGCCGAAACATTCACATGATACAAAGTATCATTTTATATGAGAGCAGGTGAAGAACAAAAATGTTGAATTAATCTACTATCGAACCGAATATCGACTAGCAGACATTTTCACTAAGCCATTGAAAATAGATATATTCAGAAGACTAAAAAAAGGCTCGGAATGAAAAATCAAGTTTGGTGGGCAATGTTAGAATTTAAACTTGACACTTACAAAGAAAAAACAAGTCATCAGCAACAAATGAAGGTCAACATCTCAAACATGTGGCAATCAAATTGATGATAAAGCTGGAAACTTCATGTAACACCCTAGACCAGTACGACACACAGTCGTCCGACTAGGATGCTGTACAGAGCCACCGGAGTAGCTGACCAACTTTTACTTCTACTTCTCTTGCTTTAAAAGACTATTTTTAAAAACCATTTCCATATAAAGCATCCATAAAAAGAATTAAAAAGATTTACATTGGAGAGTTCTCAAAATAAATAAATACATTTCAAAATTAATTACAGACCAACTCTTATATGACTTTACAACTTAATACAACTGGGTTTATAAATATAAATGCTCTTCAAAAACTTGATGATGTACTCTGATTTCCACTGGATTTGGACCCTGGTCTCTCTAAGGCTTCTCGAACTGCTCGATATACTAATCTGTCAACGGAAACATCTGAAGGCTGATATAACTAGCTCAGTTCCACACTAACAACTAAAACATACTAAGAGTGCATCACTGAAAGGCTCATGCTATCAAGTTTACTACTTTTCTATCAAGTCTATTGCTATTCTCTGCTATGCTTTAGTAAGTATACTTGTATACTCGCTCTCTACTCTATGGTAGACATCATGGTTCAGCTGAGGGGTTACATCTCGGAGCTCACACACCCCTCTAGTCTACCGAGGTTATGGCCCTCGGAATCTCTGCATCGGACACCATACCCTCGACTAACCCACCCCTTACGAGTGTTAGGCCTCGGCCTTAGTTAATCAGCTTAAAGTGCCTCGCGCACTCCCTAAGGATATATCCGAAATGAAACTATACTTTCGACTCCGCTAGCTTTTCTAAAGGAACTTGGGTGTCCTGATCATTTTCTGAGCATTCAAACAAGGCTAGTATTATTTAATCCTGATTATTATCGTTTCTATGTTTGAATTAAACTTTATTATTGTTCTCACTTGTAGTCTTATTTGGGGAGTAATTATAAGCTTTTGGGAAAAACCTCAACTCTTCTTAAACCTCTCTTGACTTACAGCCCAAAAACACATCTTGGTATCGATACTAGCCTCTTAGTATCGATACCACCCCTTTAGTATCGATACCCTCTTAAAGGTATCAATATTCTAGCTATTTTGCCTTGCAACAAAGCTGAAGTATCGATACTCCTATAGGGAATATCAGTACTGGAACCTTGGGTATCGATACTCCTTTGAGAACCGATACAAAATGGTATACTAAAATCTGAAAATGCCTTCTCGGTATTGATACCAACCCTGTAGTATCAATACTCATGCGTGAGTATCGATACTCACTTGAAGACTAAAGCTTCATATGCTCTGCTGAAGAACAGTATTGGTACTGACTCATATAGTACCAATACCCCTGCTCGAGAATGCCCTATTTGGGCTCAAAAATACCACTCAAACCCACTAATTTTCCTACTTTGAGGTTTCTTAATCCTTATTAAGTTTTATTTGAATCTTACGGGCATAAAGAAGGCTTTAAAACATGTTAATAACATAAATTATGAAATCTATCATGGAAACTTACTAACATGCTTCAAACTTAACTTTCTAGTTATCTTGCATTTCTAATGACCCACTAAGGGTATGAAAGAGTTGTGAGTATGTTACCTAGCCTCCTTGGTTGCTAAAGCTTCTCTCAATCTAACTAGAGATCAATGTTTTTCTTATCATCTGCTTTAGAACTCTCTTCAATCTCTTTCACTAAAAAAATATAAAAATGTGTTATTTACTCAACTAGGTGATGGATAAAACTTAGATACACTCCCTATAACTCAAATCTACCCAAACTAACTTGAATCACTTGGTTTCCTAAAAACTCCTAGAAACCCATTTTCTAAACTCTTGACCAAAACTAGAGAATGAGGGCTTGAAATGAAGCTTAAATAATGGGAATTAAGATTCTTATGTTGGTTTCTTCAATCTAGGTTTGGGATTCCTTAAAGCTTGATCTTTGCTAGGGAGAAGGAATGGAGAAGAATGGTCTAGAGAAGAAGACGATAGGAAGATATTTTTGGGGGAGGTCTCACGTGAAAAACACTTAAGGTAACATGTTTTTATCCTTTAAAACTAGCTATGGGTAAACTACACTTTTGGTCCCTCACTCTTTTACCCCAAATTAAAGTCATCACTTGCCTTTAACTTTTAGGCCAACATAATCCCAAAACCCTTCTTGAACTGATCCAAAATGATCTAGGAAGTCTAACTGGCTTAACATAAAAGTCTCGGGTTGAATCGAACTATGACCTGGGATTCGGGGTATTACACTTCGTGAAATGATAATTTCATGTGATTGAAATAGCAAGCAAAGCAAACCACGACAAGGAATTAAAGAATGATAGGTGACATTCATAAAGCAAAATGGAAATGATAAATTTGCAGTATGGTGAGTCGGCAGAAATTTGAAGATGAATCTAAAATGTGGAGAATTATATGGCAATAAGGTGGCAATTGCTAGAGTATGCCCAAAGACCAATCATATAATGATTATAATAATACTTTTATTTACCGATTTTATTGAATAAAGGCATTACCGCTATTATTTTCAGTTATATATATGTGTTTAACATAAACTGGAAGATAATAAAGTCCATATAATGACATAATTGTTATTATTAAAAGATCCATAGTCAAGTATTATTATGGGCATGGACAATAATAATACATTTAAGACTAACATGTTATTGATTGATGACAACGAGTTGTCATTGACATAGAGATGTCAGAATTGATACATGATTATATTGTTAGAGAACAATGTATTGGATTGACCCACCATGAGCATATGTCTTGTATTATTATATAACAGTCATAACATTGCTCATGGTGATGACTATATGTATGATCCTCAGACTTGAGATCAATACTATCCCAACATATATTGTTGTATGTTTTGATGCAGCTAAACAAGCTCCGTAACTGGTTGCTCTATAAAGACTGTTATTGAATATATATCTCAATATATGTAGTGGGTGTGTATGATTAAGATAGGATATGTCCTTCCTACATAATAGGAAATATATCACAGGCCACTTGATTGAGTAAGACTAGAAACGCATGGCCATGCTCGAATAAGTTGATATGAGATATCATAAACTATTCGTTAATTAAAGTCTACTCTAGATATCAAGAAACAATAGATGGGCTATACAAGTGTGACTATTCCAAGACTTGTGCCTATTCTAGTTATAAAGGACATAAGGATATAATACATAAAAGAGTTAATCACCAAGATGATATGTCGAATCATATTTTCTTGTAACTTCGGTGACAATGATATATTGCTAGATGTCACTCATTGTATGTAATATAGAATTGTTCTAATAATTACTTCTAATGTTACAAGAATCTACAGGGTCACACCCTAGGATTGAAACGAGCAAAGATGTACAATTTGTTGTACGTTACTAAAATATATCTAGAGTTAATTAAGTATATATTTTAGTAATCCCAAATATTTAATTTCAATTAATTAAATATAGATTTAATTAATTTGAAATAATAAAATCCCTGATATGATTAGGGTAACTTGGATATAAAAGGATTATTAAATTCCAATTAATTAAATATAGATTTAATTAATTTGAAATAATAAATATGACTAGGGTAACTTGGCTATAAAAGGGTGTGTTAGGTCTAGCAGCCGTTTTTAGTGAGAACACACACAAAACCTTCAGCCATTTTCTCTCAAAACAGTTTTGGGGAAAACAAAATTGCTCTCAATCGGGTGAACTGAGTAGAGGCCGAGACGTGATTTCGTGGAGGCTTACCATTCGAAACGATCTACACCACCAGTATTCACTGTTGTCTTTGTTGTTTTTCGAGGAACCCGCTGTAAGTATTCACATCTCTTCATCCCGATTTCAGTTTTTCGTACTTGGATCGCTGGTGAGACTGTCGAGTTTTGTTTCCGCTGCGCCATAGGGTGCGCCAACGGTCCCAATAGTGGCATTAGAGCCACTTGTACGATCTGGATTTAGGTTAAATTTTTTGTTGATGCGATATGTATGAGATGCATGTTCTAGTTTTATCGATTTCGGTAAATATACTGATATTATTGTTCGAATCGATATCCACAACGATTAATATATTACTTTATTAATATGTTTTTCAATCGATTTGTTGTTGGATGATCTGTGGGAGTGCGATAGCAGATCACGTTTGGAAGTGAAACAATAGTTGTTTCGATGTAGAAAACCTTCGGGATTGAAAATTCCAAAAGCACGATTCTGTTGATAATTGTTATCAAATCGTGAAGTTTTTCCATGGAAACAGAACTACTGTTTTCTGCCTCTTGACCCCGCAAAGGGCTTCGCCCCTTGACCCTCATCAGCAGTACAAATTGAAGGCCCATATTAATATTTTTAACAAAGGTGTAACAACGTGTATATATATGATATGTTTGTTTTGCACGGTGTTTGATATACATGGTTATAACCCTTGTTCAATTTACAATGGTTTATTTTGAAATACGGTCTGCGAGCCGTGGCTTTCTATATCTCTGTTGTATTTCTCTTCTCATCTTACTCCCTCGTATGTAAAATGAGTTTCTTTTAAAATTGTAATCCTATGAAGAATCACAAGGAGTAGAAGAATGGCGAGAAGATGCCTAGAGAGCAGTCTTAGGCTTTAGAGTTCTTGGTTCTCCCATTGGCTTGGGATGGGCCACCTTAGTCATTGTTTTGGGCTATAATCATTGCATCTTATTTATTGCTATATTTGTTATGTATACAATGCATCAAATGATAAAATAGGAATAAATATTGATGAGATCAATAAGGACCTAATATTAAAACGAACAATGATGAGATAATTACGCAAATCCCTCTTTATAATCTAAGTTAACTTAACCGTCCAATATTTACCCTCGTTAAGGCTTTGATCGATATTGTGTGGGCTTTGCCAAAGCATTGGCACATAAATCTATCTTGGTTAAACGCGAAGAATAAGTAAGTGATATTCACCGGTTGAAATATTGGTAATAACTTAGCTAGGTTATTCTAATAGGATTAGAAACCTAGAGGTTAAATATTTGGATAAGTCATGAGATGACTTGAACAAAAGTTGTTCACCAAAATGAGGAGTTACATGAGATGTAATTAGTCAATTGTTACTTACCTAAATAATCACTATCCTAAAAGAAAAGCCAAAGCTGATTTAGGAAATTGATGTTTTATGGATCTTCACCCACTAGAAAAATTTTCGATGAATTTTTCTGAAATTAAAACAAAGAGGGTTTTTAATTTTGAATAAAATAGTGGGAGTAATTTGTAAATAAAGTCCTATTTATAAATTTTAATTCGGTAAATTTACTTACTTTAATATTTCCATTGTTGTAGATTTAATGGCAAACAACACTTTATCACTGCGATCACTCCTTGAGAATGATAAACTTAATGACATAAACTTCCTTGACTGGTTTCGTAATTTGAGAATTGTTCTCAAACAGGAAAGGAAGGAATATGTCATTGAGGAACCTGTTCCTGATGAATCGGCAGCTAATGCTTCAAAAGCTGAAAAATACAAATTCAAGAAACATATGGATGATATGTTAGATGTTGGATGTCCAATGCTTGCCACCATGACTCCTGAGCTTCAAAAGCAACATGAGGACATGGTTGCATATAAGATGATTCAAAATCTCAAAGAAATATATGAAGGGCAAGCACGTCAAGAGAGATATGAGACCTATAAATCTCTATTTCAATGCAAAATGGCAGAGGGAACTCCTGTATGAGCTCATGTCATCAAGATGATGGGCTACATCCAAACGTTGGAAAAGTTGGGATTTCCTCTCAAAGATGAATTGGCTACCGATGTTATCCTGCAATCGTTGCTAGATAGATTTAGCCAATTTGTCCTTAATTTCAACATGAATGAAATTAACAAGATCTTGCCACAGTTACTTGGCATGTTACGAACTGCTGAAAGTAACATGAAAAAGGTTGGACCTAAGCCCATTCTGATGGTCCACAAGGACAAAGGAAAGAAAAAAAAAAAGGTAGTGGCAAAGTCTAAGGGCAATGGTAAGACCAAACCAAGAGGGAAAATGCATTGAAACCCAAAGAGGGAGTTAGCAAAGAAGGAAAATGTTTCCATTGCGATAAGACTGGACACTGGAAGAGAAACTGCCCTGTTTACCTTGAAGAGGTCAAGAAGGCAAAAGCAAACAAAACGTTTGTTTTAGGTATTTATGTTATTGATGTTAATTTGTCAACATCTACTTCTTGGGTATTAGATACCGGTTGTGGTTCTCATATTTGTACTTCTGTACAGGGACTGCAAAAGAGAAGGAATCTGGCTAAAGGAGACGTGGACCTACGAGTGGGAAATGGAGCAAGAGTTGTTGCATTAGCTATAGGGACATATGTTTTATCTTTGCCTAGTGGACTTGATTTAAATTTAGAGGGTTGTTATTATGTGTCTAGTTTGACTAAGAACATTATTTCTATTTCTTGTTTGGACAAGATTGGTTTTGAGATTATTATTAAGAAAAATTGTTGTTCTTTTTATCTCGATAGTGTTTTTTATGGTTCTGCACAATTGGTTAATGGTCTCTATATTTTGGATCAAGAAAACACCATTTATAATATAAATACTAAGAGATCAAAAACAAATGACTCAAATCAAACTTATCTTTGGCATTGTTGTTTAGGCCATATAAGTGAGAAACACATATCAAAACTCCATAAAGATGGATTCTTAGATTCATTTGTTTTCAAACAATATGATGTATGCGAATCTTGCTTGTTGGGAAAAATGACTAAAGCTCCTTTTAATAGTAAAGGTGAGCGAGCAAGTGATTTATTGAGGTTAATACATAGCGATGTATATGGACCAATGAATACACAAGCCAGAGGTGGATTTCATTACTTTATTACTTTTACCGATGACTTCAGTCGGTATGGGTATATTTATCTTATGCGCCATAAATCTGAAGCCCTTGAAAAGTTTAAGGAATTTAAAAATGAAGTACAAAATCAACTAGGCAAGAGTATTAAGGAACTTCGATCAGATTGAGGTGGAGAATACTTAAGCATAGAGATTAATGAACTCCTAAAAGAATGTGGGATTGTCTCACAGCTTACACCACCTGGTACACCACAGTGGAATGGAGTTTCTGAAAGAAGGAATCGAACACTGTTAGACATGGTTCGATCGATGATGAGTCATAGTGATCTTCTGACTTCTTTTTAGGGACATACACTTGAAACAGCCGCTTTCACACTAAATCATATTCTATCTAAATCGATTCAAAAGACACCATACGAGATATGGACCGGGAAACATCCCAGTATGTCTTTTATGAAGATTTGGGGTTGTAAAGCTTGTGTAAAACATCATATGTCTACAAAGCTCGAACCTAAATCTCATAAGTGTATATTTGTTGGATATCCTAAAGAAACTAAGGGATACTATTTCTTCAACCCTAATGAGAACAAAGTGTTTGTTGCTCGAACAGGAGTTTTTCTCGAAAGAGAATTTCTCTCAAAGAAAGGGAATGGTAGAAATATTGAACTTGGATAAGTTCAAGAGCAACAGATAAATGAACCTGAAGTTGAGCATGTTTCACAAGTTGTTGAGGAGATTCAACAGATTTAGAAACTCAATCACTGCGTAGATCCACAAGAGAACATTGTGCACCTGAGAGATTTGGATTTCTCGTTACGACACATGGAGATGTTCTTCTTATGGATCAAGATGAGCCCAGGACTTATCAAGAGGCAGTGTCTAGCCCAGACTCTGAGAAATGGCTTGAAGCCATGAGATCTTAGATGGATTCCATGTCAGTAAACCAAGTATGGACTTTGGTTGAACCACTTGAAGCGGTCAAACCTATAGGGTGTAAATGGGTTTTCAAGAAGAAAACTGACATAGATGATAATGTACAAATATACAAGGGGCAATTAGTCGCTAAAGGTTTTCGAAAAGTTCATGGTGTAGACTATGACGAAACATTCTCCCCTGTAGCTATGTTTAAGTCCATCCGGATCTTGCTCGCAATAGATGCATTCCATGATTATGAAATTTGGCAAATGGACGTCAAAACCGCCTTCCTTAATGGAAAACTTGAAGAGGATGTGTATATGACACAACCAGAAGGTTTTGTCTTTCTAGGAAATACTGGAAAGGTTTGTAAGCTACAGAGGTCTATTTATGGACTAAAACAAGCTTCTCGAAGCTAGAATCTTCGTTTCAATGATTCAATCAAAGAGTTTGGTTTTATCAGAAATGAAGATGAGCCTTGTGTTTATAAGAAGGCTAGTGGGAGCATTATTTCTTTTCTAATCTTGTATGTAGATGATATACTCATCATAGGAAATGATATACCTACTTTACAGTCTGTTAAGACTTGGTTAAGTAGTTGTTTTTCTATGAAAGATTTGGGTGAGGCAGCGTATATCTTAGGAGTTAAGATCTATAGAGATAGATCAAGACGACTTCTAAGTCTAAGTCAAAGTACATATATAGACAAAGTGTTGAAAAGGTTTAGTATGAAAGAATCCAATAAAGGATTTTTGCCTATGAGACATGGCATTTCTCTTTCGAAGGAAATGTGTCCTTCAACTCCACAAGAAAGAGAATGGATGAATAAGATTCCATATGCTTCGGCTATTGGTTCTATCATGTATGCCATGATATGTACTCGACCAGATGTATCGTATGCTTTAAGCATGACAAGTCGGTATGAAGTGAACCCTGGTCAAAATCATTGGGTTGCGGTTAAAAATATCCTTAAGTACTTAAGAAGAACTAAGGATAAATTTCTTGTCTATGGAGGGGAGGAAGAGCTTTATATAAAAGGTTATACTGATGCCAGCTTCCAAACTGACAAGGATGACTCACGATCGCAATCAGGTTTTGTGTTTTGTCTTAATGGAGGTGCTGTGAGCTGGAAAAGTTAGAAGCAAGACATAGTAGTTGATTCTACAACAGAGGCTGAAAACATTGCAGCCAGTGAAGCAGTAAAAGAGGCTGTTTGGATCAAGAAATTTATAATGGAATTAGGGGTTGTTCCCAGCATATCATATACTGTA
This sequence comes from Hibiscus syriacus, assembly GCF_006381635.1. Classification (NCBI taxonomy): domain Eukaryota; kingdom Viridiplantae; phylum Streptophyta; class Magnoliopsida; order Malvales; family Malvaceae; genus Hibiscus; species Hibiscus syriacus. The sequence goes on from NW_024063435.1 coordinate 47,530, forward strand.
GAACTCCGTTGTGACAATAATAGAGCCATTGTACAAGCAAAGGAACCCAGATCTCATCAACGATCCAAACATATTCTTAGGATCTTTCATCTCATTCGAGAGATCATTGATCGAGGAGATGTGGAAATATGTAGAGTACACACGGATGACAACATTATTGATCCCTTGACGAAGCCTCTTACACAACAGAGGCATGATCGTCACACTGAGTCACTCGGTATTAGATATGTGAGTGATTGGTCTTAGTGCTAGTGGGAGATTGCTAAAGTATGCCCAAAGACCAATCATATGATGATTATAATAATACTTTTATTTACCGATTTTATTGAATAAAGGCATTGCCGCTATTATTTTCAGTTATATATATGTGTTTAACATAAACTGGAAGATAATAAAGTCCATATAATGACATAATTGTTATTATTAAAAGATCCATAGTCAAGTATTATTATGGGCATGGACAATAATAATACATTTAAGACTAACATGTTATTGATTGATGACAACGAGTTGTCATTGACATAGAGATGTCAGAATTGATACATGATTATATTGTTAGAGAACAATGTATTGGATTGACCCACCATGAGCATATGTCTTGGATTATTATGTAACAATCATAACATTGCTCATGGTGATGACTATATGTATGATCCTCAAACTTGAGATCAATACTATCCCAACATATATTGTTGTATGTTTTGATGCAACTGAACAAGCTCTGTAACTGGTTGCTCTATAAAGACTGTTATTGAATATATATCTCAATATATGTAGTGGGTGTGTATGATTAAGATAGGATATGTCTTTCCTACATAATAGGAAATATATCACAGACCACTTGATTAAGTAAGACTAGAAACGCATGGCCATGCTCGAATAAGTTGATACGAGATATCATAAACTATTCGTTAATTAAAGTCTACTCTAGATATCAAGAAACAATAGATGGGCTATACAAGTGTGACTATTCCAAGACTTGTGCCTATTCTAGATATAAAGGACATAAGGATATAATACATAAAAGAGTTAATCACCAAGATGATATGTCGAATCATATTTTCTTGTAACTTCGGTGACAATGATATATTGCTAGATGTCACTCATTGTATGTAATATTAGAATTGTTCTAATAATTACTTTTAATGTTACAAGAACCTACAGGGTCACACCCTAGGATTGAAACGAGCAAAGATGTACAATTTGTTGTACGTTACTAAAATATATCTAGAGTTAATTAAGTATATATTTTAGTAATCTCGAATATTTAATTTCAATTAATTAAATATAGATTTAATTAATTTGAAATAATAAAATCCCTGATATGATTAGGGTAACTTGGATATAAAAGGATTATTAAATTCCAATTAATTAAATATAGATTTAATTAATTTGAAATAATAAAAACCCTAATATGACTAGGGTAACTTGGCTATAAAAGGGTGTGTTAGGTCTAGCAGTCGTTTTTAGTGAGAACACACACAAAACCTTCAGCCATTTTCTCTCAAAACAGTTTTGGGGGAAAATAAAATTTCTCTCAATCGGGTGAACTGAGTAGAGGCCAAGACGTGATTTCGTGGAGGCTTACGATTCGAACCGATCTACACCACCAGTATTCAATGCTATCCTTGCTGTTTTTCAAGGAACCCGCTGTAAGTATTCGTATCTCTTCCTCCCGATTTCAGTTTTTCGTACTTGGATCGTTGGTGAGACCGTCGAGTTTTGTTTCCGCTGCGCCATGGGGTGCGCCGACGGTCCCAACAGCAATAAGGTGGCAGTAGTTTAGCAAAACTATTGACACATTGTTGAAGATTAAATTACGGAAAATAAGTGAAAAGTTTCACTAAGGCAAGAAAGTATTTTCGGGAAGCTAGTAAAGGGTTCAGATAGGCGGTTTGTTTTGTTTATATATATATATATATATATATATATATATATATATATATATATATATATATATGTATATATGTATATATGTATGATTGGTTCTAATTTAGATGAATGTATGTGAGTTAAAAAATCGAGACCACAAGCTTAGAAAAGCTAGATATAGTGAAAGCTTAGAAATCTAGATATAGTGAAAGCTTAGTAAAGCTATATTGGTAGTGTTTATAAACTAGCCGAAGTTAGTGTTGTATGTAGTTGTATTGTATTTTGCTCGTATTAATAATATCGTACGAGCTATAAAAATTATCGAGTGCCCACTAACGCTTCCAACATAGGTCACACCAATAGTAAAATGAGGTCCTAAATCTATTTTAAAAATTCAATGATTATTAGTCAATTATATTGTTAAGCAAGAATGATTTGTAGCCCTGTAAAGTATATGTGTGACAAAATTATGTCATAAAAATGAGATCAGTAGATTATGCACTCAGTGCTTCAAAAGCATCAACACAACATGGAAGATGGTATCCTCTAAGAGTACAACGAAAACCAGATTCCATAGGAAATATTTTGTCAACTTCCCTTTTGATGTCTCTGTTGAATCAAAATAGAGTAAAAACTCTAATTGATCCAAAAAAAAACTCTCTTTAGAATAATCTCACAAAATTGCAACAGGGAAGAACTCTTAAGAAAGCTTTCAAATGCTTATAATTAAGCTTTGATTGTTGGATGATAAAACTCAAATACAAGTAGGGTATTTATAGGTTACAAGAAACAATCTAAACCACTCATTAAAATAAACACTAAATAATCTAAACCATTGAAATTAAAACATGAGAAAAATACTTAATTTTCACCTAACTAAATTGATGTAAGCAATGACATCAAAACTAAATTGATGTAAGCAATGACATCAAATTAATTTAGGTGTGAACATATAGGCTAATATTGAATTTTCAACACTCCCCCTCAATGTTAGCCTCCATTCTTTGAATCACGCCATGCTGACGACGGAAATGTTCAAACTTTCCAACACTCAAGCTTTTTGTAAACAAGTCAGCAATTTGCTCATCTGTCTTGATTTGCCTCATCTCAATCTCTTCTTGCAAAACTTTTTCCCTAACAAAGTGGTAATGTACTTCCACATGTTTAGTTCTTGCATGAAAGACAGGATTCTCCGCTAGCCGAATTGCCGATTGGTTGTCACAATACAGCGGAATTGCATAATCTACTGGTTGATGTAGATTATTCATCAACTGTATCAACCATGTACTCTCTTGAGCTGCCATTGCTGCTGCTCGATACTCAGCTTCAGTGGTTGACAATGATACCGTTGGTTGTCTTTTGCTACACCAAGAAATTGTTCCGGAGCCAAGCTTAAACACATACCCAGTTGTTGATCTCCTGGTGTCATGATCTCCTGCATAATCAGCATCACAATAACCAACTAACTTGCAGTCTTCACCTTTCTTGTACAAAATACCATAGTCAATTGTATTCTTCACATATCTCAGTATTCGTCGAACTGCTTCCAAATGAGACTTCTTTGGATTTTGCATATACCGACTCATCACACCAACTGCATAAGAAATGTCAGGTCGGGTCAAGGTTAAGTAGATCAGACTACCTACCAATTGTCGATACATTGTTGCATCTTCCAAATCTTTTCCTTCATGTGCACACATTTTGATATTTGGTTCCATTGGCGTTGAAGTTGACTTGCATTCGAGCATTCCAAACCTCTTCAGCAAATCTTTAGCATATTTCTGTTGACATAGAAATATTCCTTCGTGTGTAGGATCAACCTCTAGACCAAGGAAGTGCTTAAGTTGTCCAAGTTCCTTCATCTGGAAACGAACTGATAAATTCTCCTTCGTCTGAAGAATTTCTGCCTCATCATCACCGGTTATGATTAAGTCATCCACGTACACTAGCACGATAGCTAGCTTACCTTCATTGGCTTTGACAAACAAGCTAGAATCTGCAGGTGTTACTGAATAACCACTTTTCGTTAGAAATTCAGCAATCTTACCATACCACGCCCTAGGTGCTTGTTTCAATCTGTAGAGTGCTTTTCGCAGCTTACACACATATTCAGGATGATCTTGACTCTGAAAACCCATTGGTTGGGTCATGTAGATCTCTCGATCTAGCTCTCCATGAAGAAAAGCATTCTTTACATCCATCTGCCACAAGTTCCAGTCTTTGTTGGCTGCAAGTGCAAGTAAGACTCGTACGGTTGTAAGTTTCGCAACTGGACTAAATGTTTCATCATAGTCTAATCCATACTGTTGAGAGAAACCACGAGCTACCAATCGCGCTTTGTACCTCTCGATTGACCCATCTGGATGGCGCTTTATCTTGTAAACCCATTTGCAAGATATGGGTTTCACATCTTTTATCTTTGGTACAATATCCCAAGTTTGATTTTGCTGAAGTGCATCGATCTCTTCTTTCATAGCTGTCATCCACTCAGAACTCTTCGATGCTTCTTCGAACGTCTCAGGCTCCGTTGCTTCTTCAATAATGGCTGCATTGGCATATTTGGGATTTGGCCTTCGTATTCTTGTTGACCTACGAAGTTGAGATTGTGGAATTGATTCTTCTGTTTCACTAGGCCCACCTTCTTCGTTTGGTTGTTGATACACGCCAGTTTGCCACGGATTCTGAGTCACTCTTTGTTCGACATCATCGCCATTTGGATCTTCTGATTCATCTGAACTTGTTTGAAGTTGAACATCATGCTCCCCCATCTTTTGTTGTAGTTTGTCTCCAAATTCTCTCGAATCTGGCAACACCTCCTTCTCTGAGGACCACCAAGAAGATGCTTCATCAAATACCACATTTCGTGACGTGTAGCATCTTCCACTAATTGGATCACAACATTTCCACCCCTTTCTCTGGCTGTCATATCCCACAAAGATACATCTAACAGCTTTCTTGTCAAATTTGCTCCGTAAATGATCAGGAACAAACACATAACATACACAGCCAAATACTCGAAGTAGCTAACTGTAGGTTTTATGTTCCATAGTTTCTCAAAGGGTGAAACAAATCCTAACCTTGGTTGAGGAAGTCTGTTGATCACAAAGGCTGCAGTCCTCATTGCTTCAGCCCAAAACCTTCCAGATACGTTCTTTGCATGTAGCATACTTTGACAAATTTCTGCAAGATGCCGGTTTTTTCTTTCCGCTACACCATTCTGTTGTGGCGTGTTGGCACAAGTGTACTGATGACGTATTCGACATTCCCTTAGGTATTGAGAGAACTCGTTTGATCTATATTCTCCTCCGTTGTCTGTGCGCAAGCAGCATATCTTCTTTCCCACTTCTCCTTCAGCTGAGTCTCTGAACTCTTTAAACTTGAGAAAGTATCAGATTTTTCTTTCATAAAGAAAACCCACACATACCTGGAGAAGTCATCAATGAATGTTACCATGTACCGCATACCGCTAATTGACTGTTGTTTAACCGGTCCGAACACATCAGAGTGAACCAACTCCAAAGGTTCTTTTGCTTTAAACTTCGACTCGTCATATGGTAATTGGTGTGCTTTACCATACTGGCATCCCGCACAGACCGTGTCTGTTCTCACGTCTAGTTGAGGAAGCCCCTTAAGCATCGACTTTTTCACCATCACACTTAGCTTGGAATAGCTAACGTGACCTAACCGCATGTGACATAGATCTGATGTCTCATTTTCCTTGTCCTGTCCACATATGCAGACTCTGCTGACATCACGTAAATTGATTCCAAACGTCGTCCCTCCATTGTTGGTGTTTCTGTGATTTTGACATCACGATAACCTTCACGTCTTGGGGACCAAATAAGACATAATGGCCTGATGATGTTAGTTGAGCCACAGATAGCAAATTTTTCTTCATTCCTGGGACATGGTAAACATCTTGGAGTTGCACCTGGTTAGTATTATATCGAGGAGTAACTATTGTCTTACCGATGTGAGTTATCGGTAACCTTGAGTTGTCAGCTGTCACCACCACACGACCTCCATTGTACTCAGACAGGTTTGCAACTTCTGTTTGTCACCCGTCATATGATTTGAGCAGCCAGAATCTACGATCCAATCATTCTTGTAGTCAATCCGTTCTGGTGTTGTTACCGTGAGAGCTAATTCTTCTTCCTCCGTAGCAAATAACGCTTCAGCATCCCAACCATCTTCACTATTCTCCTTCGAACAAGAAGTAGCAATATTACTTTCAACAGGCTTTTTCTTGGTCCAACAGTCTTTTGCCATGTGGCCCATCTTCCCACAATTGTAACACTTGCCATCGAACTTTCTACTATTACCGCGATTCTTGGAAGCTCCCCCTGAATGAGGGCCTCCCTTTCCTTGGTAATTTTTCACCTTGTCACCATCCTTTTTAGATCCATTGCCAGTATACCGCTGAAAAGTGCCTCTGCTTTTGCTGGTGTAGAGCGCTTCCTCTTCACCCTTCAACGAGACTCCTCCCATTTGCTTGGCCATGGCTTCTTGACCTGCAAGCAAATTTTCGAACTCAACAAGCGATGGTTGTGTCGGCCATCCCTGTACAGCGGCAACAAACCCTCGATATTCGGGTCTCAAACCATGGACAATTATTCTTTTTATCCTGGCTTCCCCAATAGCAGCTGTCGGATCTAATTCTGAAATTTCACGGCATATCGACTTCACCTTGTGAAAGTATTGGGCAACCGCCATGTCGCGTTGCGCCATTGATAGAAGTTCATTCTCGAGAAGTTGCAATTTTGTATCGTTCCTCTTCGAAAAGAGTGTAACAAAAGTGTCCCATGCTTCCTTTGGTGTTTTAGCATCCCGGATGTGCTCCAACATTTCTTCTTCAATTGTGGTCTTTAAAGCAAACATTGCTTTGCCTGCTTTAATTTTCCACTTTCGCAAGATTCCATTGGCATCTTCTGTCGCCGGTTGTGTAACTTCACCACCACCGACAACCTCCCAAAGGTCTTGACCTTGTAAGTATGACTCCATACATGTTGCCCACGTGTTGTAGTTTTTGTTGTTGAGCTTCTTGATTCCTCCAACTACTTGAAGATCACCATCTTAACGGCAAGGCTTTGACTACACCGAACAAGCTTGAGTAACAAACGTGCAGAGTACTAAATTACTCTAAACACAAAGAAGCTCCACAAGGTTTGTAATAACCTCGACAATAACTCAAGAAATATTTTCTGATGTGGAAGATCAGTTAAAAACTGCAGCCACAGAGCATACTCAGAATTTCAAGAGATCTTAAAAAACGTGGCTCGGATACCAATTGTTGAATCAAAATAGAGTAAAAACTCTAATTGATCCAAAAAAAAACTCTCTTTAGAATAATCTCACAAAATTGCAAAAGGGAAGAACTCTTAAGAAAGCTTTCAAATGTTTATAATTAAGCTTTGATTGTTGGATGATAAAACTCAAATACAAGTAGGGTATTTATAGGTTACAAGAAACAATCTAAACCACTCATTAAAATAAACACTAAATAATCTAAACCATTGAAATTAAAACATGAGAAAAATACTTAATTTTCACCTAACTAAATTGATGTAAGCAATGACATCAAAACTAAATTGATGTAAGCAATGACATCAAATTAATTTAGGTGTGAACATATAGGCTAATATTGAATTTTCAACAGTCTCACACATACTAATAAACACAATACCACAATTGATAAAATTCAACCTATAAGATATTAAGAGTAATGTTAAGTATTAGAAAAATAATATAATATTTGTGGGAAAAGTATAAGTAATTAAGGAGGAAAATAAAGATTTAATTGATCGAATTTTTAAATATGATGGTTAAATTTATTGTATTATTTTAAATTAAAATCAATTTGATAGAATGTATAGTTAATGTTGGAAAATAAAATTATATCAGACCATGTTAGTATAAATCATGCTGACATAACACTATTATATATATATATATATTATGTTAAGAAATAATTTCAAAATATTTTTAAAAATTAAGACTTTTTTAAAAAGTAAATTATATAAAAATAAATAAAAAAATAGATAAAGTAAACATGAAATGAAGTCTTACACTGGTTCTAATTACTTGGATTCAAACTCATATCCTGAAGGGTGTTGAATTGTGGCAAAGAGTAAAAATCATTTCAGCTGGGGGGTGAAGAGGATCTTCATGTTGAGAGAGGAGGCTTTTCCTTTGCTCGGGTCCGTGACTGATTGGGGGTGATTACTACTTCTTGATTATGGTCTGTGGTTCATTCTAAAGGGGAGGTGGTTTCGTGACAGAGGTCGATTCGGTTCCCCCTTCATGTTCCTAGACATGCTATTATTGCTTGGCTTATTATCCGGGGAAGGGTTTCCTTTCCACTAAGGATCAGTTGCTGCAGTGGGGTGTTACTGTGGATGGTCATTGTGTTTTCTGTGGCCATTTAGGGACGAGGGACCACCTTTTCTTCTCTTACTCTTTTTCGAAGGATGTCTGAGAGGGTGTCTTGCGTCAGTGTAATTTGACTCGGAATGTCATGGCTTGGGATCAAGAAGTACAGTGGGATCTATCTTTGCTTAAAGGTAAGACCTTTAAACTTAATAAGGGAAGTAGTTAGTATTCAATTGTATATTTTGAGCACACCACACACAAATCCATATCATTTACTCACGTATCGAAAGTACACGAGATTAGTGATACATAATGAAAAACACGCAAGCACACATTGGTTTTCGACGGAGGAAGCAGGGTTTTATTATAGTAGATGCACACAAACAAGCACACACTGCCTGACTCGGACTCTGCGGTGCCCAAGTAGCTATTCAGATCGAAGAGCTGAGTGACTCTTGTTTGGTTTGGAAGTCGGTGCTGTAGTAATTAGAACCTGTGTAAGTGTTACCTTGCACTTCATATACAATACCACTCCCATTATAAAGACTGTCCTTTTGCAAGAACGTGAAAGGAACATCGCACTTGCCTCTTTTCGCAACCAAATCCACCGTCACCTTTGTCATCGGAGGCACTTTAACTTGGTGTACAACTTCCACGACCTTGCTTGTCGTCGTGGTCTGTCCCCAATCAGATCCAGTCTGAACTTCACCAGATAACTCGATCTTCCCATCTAAAATGATTGGAATGTTAAATTGCAGGGTGGTTTTGGCTCCTACCTTAAGTGAAGCCATCCACTTCCAATACCCACTCCATGTAAAGCTTCACGTTTAATGTATCGGCTTGGCCGGTATAGTTACTAGCAGAATTCCTGGCCACAACAAGGACGGTTTCGTCGTAGACCTGGCGTTATCGAGATCGTACTTGACGCCGAAAATTTTCCTTCCCAAGACAGGCTCTTCCACCTTCAGCTGGACATCCTTGGTAATGGAGGAGACTTGTGCAGCAAGACAACTCGTGTTTGCGTCGCGGATGCAGAATTTGTTGTTGCCCAAGTTGAGAAGAGCTATTGAGTCGTCGTTAACTTTGACAGGGCGGAACACGGTGTCCATGTTGTTAATGCTGCTAGTGTAATCAGAATCCACCACAATCGAATCCGAATTATGCCTCCAAAATTTAGTGGAAGAATCGGGCTTGATGCGAATGTTACCGTCATTAGTCACGAAAATCTCCATTGTCACATCTGATTCACCAATATCTTTCGATGCAAACTGCAAAGACGGTTGGCCGTTGACATCACGAAGACACAGATACTGACCATCAGTTCCTTTGAACGCACATACTTTGGAAGAATTACGGATGTGTCCCAATCAATGAGCACGAACAAATCATTGTGAGAATAATCGAAATCTTCAGACACTGCAGACGCTCGCCAAGTTCCGTCTAGTATCCTTAAATATCGTTTCGATTGCACATGCCTGATTCGGACTTCAGATGCCGCATCATCTACAGAGACAATCTTGAACAATGTGCACAACTCGTTGGATCGGTCTTCCTCCGGCTTCTTCGCGGTCACAGTAATCTCGCTGTTGGTGCCAGCAACCCAATATTTGTTAGTTTGACAGCTCTTATGTGCACTAAGCCATCCGTGCCAGGACTTGTAGCCATCTCCACCTCGAATTTGGCATATGGGCTCAAAATCTGAGTTTCCGAACTTTTGACACACCCGTAGGACTCTCCCTTCTCACGGATAAACCCCAAATATTGGTTGTTCACATTGGATTTCAGCACGATAAAGCTTGCCGAAAAAAAAAACAGTTGGCAAGCAACTCCCAGTCGAAGACCGTGAAACAGAATAGGCGTCAGCAGTGGTTCTGCTGGATCCCGTGTCGTCTAAGTACTCCTGTGATTGCACATGCTGAAATCGAAACTTATTTGTTGCAGTGTCAACTGAGATAAACTTGAATAACGTGCATGCCTTCTTCGATCGATCCTCCTCCGGCTTGTCAGCGTTTGCACCATAATAATAAAAACCTTGAGTCTCAGTCCCCGGCCATAAGGGAATAGGAGCATAAAAGAGTCGTTCACAGTATTTGTTGATGTAACAGTTTTTTATGTGCACCAACCGTCTTGGGCGCTAGAGTTAGCTCTCTGCACCTCAAACTTTGTGCATGGAGTGCGCAAAGCCTGAGTTTCAAAACATTCGGCTCGCCCATTTAAACTCGAAACTCGACAGCTCAAATATTGGTTAGCCCTCTCGGATTTAAGCACGATAAACTTTGGCCAAGTAAATGCCATTTTCACAACCTCTCTCTCTCTCTCTCTTTTACTCTTTAGTTTGAAAGATGATTTCTACCAATTAGCTATGTATTTGCTCTCTATTTATACCCATTTTCTTGATTGCCCTGTTGTGTAAAGATTGTTCCTCCGAATCAGAGATGGATGCTGACAGTAGTATTTCTTGAAAAAATTAAATTTATACATAGTATATGAATTTTCTTTATATTTTATATTGATGATTTAATTTTGTATCCTCTCAAACTTTATAATTCACTATCCTAAATTTTTAGTATGATTTTTTAAAAGTTTATACCCATAATATAAAATTATACGTATGTTCCTGCTCCCGGATAGTAGGTAGAATAAACTAAATCATTCAGCTGCCAACCTTAATGACAAAATTATTAACAAACGTCGATGATTAGCATAATTAGGATTTATATCAACTTGTATTAGGTTTAATTATTTATTATATTGTCTTTACATCAAAGTGGTTCACTCAACCAATCAATTTAGTTACCTTGCAACATTGTTTACTTTTGAATACACCCTGCATCCCACTCCATTGTTTCCCACTCTTGGAAGGTAATTAAAATTCATGACGATGGGTTGCAACTAGGGATGTCCATTTTACCTAGACTCACGAGTTATTATTCGATCCTATTCGATTCGATATAATATTATAATTATTTTATATATTTAAGGATATTACAATAATACACTTTTTTTATTTTTTATTTTTATTTTTATTTTTTATAATTACAATAATACCTATTTTGTTTGTTTTCCCTCTTTTTGTCACCCTTTTTCAGGACAAAGTCGAAAAACCAAAAAAAAAACTTTTCGATACAGTGCATAATCAAATAAAACAATCAAAAAAATTGAAATTGTTCGAACAACAAAAAATGCAGTTTGGTTCGAACAGTGCAGAAATTGAGCACAAAAAAATTTGAACATTGCAATTTTGGTTTGGATGAGCAAAAATATATAGTGCAGAAAACCAGTTTGGTTAAAAAAACATTGAAAGTTTCCAAACAAAGAAGAAAAAAATGAGAAAAGAAAAAAAAAAGTGAATAAAGCTTCGATGTTTGCTCTTGTTTTACTTTCTTTAATTTTATCTTCCCTTGATTTTATCTTCCCTTTATTAATCCTTTGGAATGATCTTCTCTTGTCTTGAATTTTTCACCCAATTTTTGGCCTTTATCCTACCGAACCTTAACCCCATTACAACCCTTTTTAAAGACTCTTGACTAATATATCGTGTTCATATTTGGTAGTGGATATTAGATTTAGTTAAAAGCCAATGGTAATGCTTTGATTAGTTTGGCTTGAGCGATTCTTTTACCTGAAACACTTGAGCGGAATGAGTGAACCAATGTGAGGTACTAAATCTTGCTTCTTTGAGATTAATGAATAATTGGAATGTCATGCTTTGATTTAACCTTCTTTTATTTATGTCTTTGCTTGATTGCTGTTGGATTTTATCATTTGCTTGATTTTGATTTGCTTGGAAGCCGTGGGAATTTTGTGAAATTGAGATAGCAACTTGAGATTTATAATGCATTGATTGAAATGCTTGAGGACAAGCATTGAATAAGTGAGGAGGAATTTGATGAGTGCTTAAATTCGTTATTGTTTTATTGTTAATTACTCATTTGTCGGTTTATGTTGCTAAGTTGGGTGTTTTCTCTTATTTACGATGTAGGACATAGGATTCTAGAAACTATGCTAAAAAGGATGAATTCTGCAAGTTTTAATTTTTCTGGAATCATGGTTGGACCGGTGGACATGATTTGGGGCATGACTTTGCTGACGTGTATATGAGTTAACATCTTCTAGAAGGTACAATCAACATTTTCGTGAAAACAAAACACTCAGCCGAAAATTCAGACGTGAATTTAGGATTTATCTTTATTTTTAGGATTTATTTCAAACAATTAAGGGAATTATCTTTTGCAATTTATTAGGAATTATCTTTTGCAATTTCTTTACAATTTATCTTTGCATTTATTAGGAATTATCTCTTTGGATTTTTAGGGTTTTGAGGAGACTATAAACACCCCTTGGGGTAAGCCTCAAAACACATATGGAATTCTCTCGTTTTTCTTTCTTCTTGTTTTCTTTATTTTATAAAAGTTTTTACTTTCAAGTTTTTATTTTATTTTTCTTTTAACATGCTAAGTATGATTTCTATCATACTTAGCTAAGTTCTTCATAGCCAAAGGCTGAAGCGATGACTCAATTCCGATCGTGAGAATTGAAAAGCACTACAAACCACTTCGAGTTACATTCTCAGTTTTTTGGAATCAAGGATCTGTAATCGATCATCCTTATATAATCAAAATGCTTTCAAATCAAAAAGTCCTCGTTGGCTTGTTAGTTGTTTCAGTTAACAACTGGGAGGAAGGATCGACTTGTAGCACATTCGACTTTATATGAACACACTTAGCGGAGGTCCGCTATTGGACCTGAGATCGAATTCGATTCTCAACGAGACACTGTCCCAGTTGGGGTTTTCCAAAGCTTTAAAATTGAGTGACGCTAATACGATTGTCGTGATTAGACCTCTTAAGGACTTACAATCAAAGATTGTTTTGGATTGTTGGTTTAATTGAGAGAAAACAAGTTGTAGGGGTTGGGCCCTATAGATTGTAACCGACATGAATCCAATGTGAAAAAATTTATTTCGATGATCGATGAAATTTAAGACAAAGCGAAAGCCGGGGGCTAATTTTTATAATTAGAATTTTAATTCAATTTATTTCCTTTCAATTTAAGGCTAAATTATTGACATCAAAATGACGCGTTGTCAGTATCTGACTATCACAGTACCAGACAACATACGTTGTGGGATTGGTAAGCAGATTTATAGAGAAACCAAAACAAGATCATTGGATTGCATTCAGAGAATTTTAAGATATGTCAAAAGTACAACTGATCATGTTTATTTTACAAACACTAAAAAATCGAAGTTAGTTGGTTATTTTGACAGTGATTATAGGGGAGACTTAGATGATCGAAAGAGTACTTCCGGTTATCTATTTCATATCGGCTTTACAACATTTTCATGATCTTCAAAGAAGCAACAAATGTAGCTCTTTTGACATGTGAAACATAATATATAGCAGCAGCAACATGCACTTGCCAAGCAATTTGGTTAAAGAATATTTTGAGCGAGCAAGACTTTCACAAGAAGAACCGATAATAATTTATGTCGACAACAAATCTACAATTTCGGTTGCCAAGAATCCGTCTCCTATAGCGAACATACACATTGATACAAAGTATCATTTTATATAGAGCAGGTGAAGAACAAAAATGTTGAATTAATCTACTATCGAAACGAAGATCAACTAGCAGACATTTCACTAAGCCATTGAAAGTAGAAATATTCAAAGACTATCGGAATGAAAATTCAAGTTTGATGGGCAATGATAGAATTTAAACTTGACACTTACCAAGAAAAAAAACAAGTCGTCAGCAACAAATGAAGGTCAACAGCTCAAACATGTGGCAATCAAATTGACGATAAAGCTGGAAATTCATGTAACACCTAGACCAATACGACACACAGTCGTCCAACTAGGATGCTACACGGAGCCACCGGAGTAACTGACCAACTTTTACATCTACTTATCTTGCTTTAAAGATTATTTTTAAAACCATTTCCATATAAAACATCCATAAAAGAAATTAAAAAGCTTATTAGAGAGCTCTCAAAATAAATAAATACATTTCAAAATTAATTACAGACTCTTATAGACTTACAACTTGATACAACTGAGTTTATAAATATACATGCACTTCAAAAACTCGATGATGTACTCTGATCTGCACTGGATCTGGATCCTGGTCTCTTTATGTCTTCTTGAACTGCTCGATCTAACCTGTATACGCTATGCTGTCTACTGCTCTTCTCTGCTATGCTTTAGTGAGTATACTTGTATACTCGCTCTCTACTCTATGGTAGACTCATGGTGCAGCTGAGGGCTATATCTCGGAGCTCACACACCCCTCTAGTCTACTGAGGTTATGGCCCTCGGAATCTTTGCATCGGACACCATACCCTCGACTAACTCACCCCTTGCGAGTGTCAGGCCTCGGCCTTAGTTAATCAGCTTAAAGTGCCTTGCGCACTCCCTAAGGATATATCCGAACTGAAACTATAGTTTCGAATCCGCTAGCTTTTTAAAGAAACTTGGGTGTCCTGATCATTTTTGTGCATTCAAACAAGGCTAGTATTATTAATCCTAATTATTCTCGTTTCTATGCTTGAATTAAACTTTATTATTGTTCTCACTTGTAGTCTTATTTGGAGAGTAATTATAAGCTTTTGGGTAAAACCTCAACTCTTCTTAAAGCTCTCTTGACTTACAGCCCAAAAACACACCTTGGTATCGATACTAGCCTCTCAGAATCGATACCACCCCTTTAGTATCGATACCCTCTTAAAGGTATCGATAATCTAGCTATTTGCCTTGCAACAAAGATGAAGTATTGATACTCCTATAGGGAATATCGGTATTGGAACTGAGTGTCGATACTCCCTTGGTACCGTACAAATGGTATACTGAAATCTGAAAATGCATTCTCGGTATTGATACCAACCCTGTAGTATCGATACTCAAGCGTGAGTATCGATACTCCCTTGAAGACTAAAGCTTTCTATGCTCTGCTGAGAACAATATTGGTACTGACCATATAGTACTGCTACCCCTTCTCGAGAATGCCCTATTTGGGCTAAAAAATACCACTCAAACCCACTAATTTTCCTACTTTGAGGTTTCTCAATTCTTATTAAGTTTTATATATAGTCTATGAATTTTCTTTATATTTTATATTTTATATTTTATATTGATGATTTAATTTTGTATCCTCTCAAACTTTATAATTCACTATCCTAAATTTTTAGTATGATTTTTTAAAAGTTTATACCCATAATATAAAATTATACGTATGTTCCTGCTCCCGGATAGTAGGTAGAATAAACTAAATCATTCAGCTGCCAACCTTAATGACAAAATTATTAACAAACGTAGATGATTAGCATAATTAGGATTTATATCAACTTGTATTAGGTTTAATTGTATTATATTTTTTTACATCAATTGATTCACTCAACCAATCAATAGTTACCTTGCAACATTGTTTACTTTTGAATACACCCTCCATCCCACTCCATTGTTTCCACTCTTTGAAGGTAATTAAAATTCATGACGATGGGTTGCAACTAGGGATGTCCATTTACCTAGACTCACGAGTTCTGATTCGATCCTATTCGATTCGATATAATTATAATTATTTTTATATATTTAAAGAATTACAATAATACACCTTTTTTTTTTTTTTTAGGCTCGTATACATCTATGTTTAGATCGGATCTTATCCATATTTAACCTAAAAATGGGTCATTTTGGGTTGACTTCAGCTCTCCAAATTATTTTGTCAAGATTCGCCGAAATCGAAGATAAATGAAGCCCGGTAACTATTTTTTATTTTACACCAACAAAAATAGTAGATGGTCCGTTGATTAATGAATATCAAGAAATGTAACTATTTTTATGTTTAAGCCCTTCATCGAGCTTAAGCATATTATGGACCATTATAGCTCAGGTTATTCGGGTTATGAGTCGTGACGAAATGTAAAAAATTACACCTGATTAACGTTCTAGATTGATAATATTTACTTATTAATTTTCTTGTATTATGAAATATTACTACTAATTTGGTTTGTTTTGCTTATTTCATCCAGTGGTCTATATTCCAGATCAGTAGTAAAAGGTTGTTGTTTGCATTTTTTTATTATCCGATCATAGTCGAAGACATGGACACGACACTGGGTATGATGTGGTCTGACGTGACAGTTTCTAGAAGGTCACGTCAGCATGGGAAAGTTTCTGGAAACAACTAAGTCAGCACAATCTGATGAGAACTTTTATGAAATTTAGTTTTAAGTTTGAAATCAAAATACTTGTAATTATCTTTCAATTTTTAGGATTATTTTGCATTTCAATTTTCATGTTATTTTTAGGATTTGGAAGCCTATAAATACCCAAGGTATGACATGATATCTTGAATTTTTACTTTGCTACTTTATTTTTATTTTTATAAAAAGCTTTCTTCCTTTTTCATTTCCACTCTACTTTACACTTTTATGTTTTCGCAAAATATGCTAAGTATGTTTTATAATGCTTAGCTAATTTTCTTATTTAGTCAAGAGCTAAGAATTACTCAATTCCAAACATGAGAATTCAAAAAGTACATAATAATTTCGGGTTACATTCTCAATTTTATGGAAATTAGTTGGTAATTGACCTTACTTTTAAAAGTCTTAACATTTTTCGTTCACAATTCGATGGTGTCTTGATATTGTTCTGATTTAAAGTTGGGAGTAACAATCTACTGGTAGTCAGTTCGACTTCTGGTAACACACTTAGTGGCGGTCCATTCAAGAAACGAATTTTGAAAAGTGACTTGGGAAGATCGGATACCAAAGAGAAAGCAAGTTATAAGGGTAAGTCCTGCAGACTGTAACATGCATGAATCCCGAAGTAAAATTCATTTTGATGATCAAATGGAATCGAAGCAAGGCTAAGCTCAAGGCTTTTTTCTCCATTATTGTTTTCGAATCATTACTTTTATTGTTTTTTATTATTTAATTTCTTTAATTCTTATTTACCGAACCTTTTTATTATTTATTTTTATTACAGTTTATCTTAATCAAAATCAACGCAACTCTAAATCAGAATTTCTACTCTTGTGGATAGACCTTTTCTCCTCTAATACTACTCCATTCATATTTACTTTATTTAACAGTTCACGACTCCTATCAACACCACACGCGAATCCATATTAATTATTCATGTATCGAAAGTACATGAGATTATCAATATATAATCAATAATAAAAAGCACACAAGCACACACTGACTGACTCGGACTCTGCAATGCCCAAAGTAGTTGCTCAAGTCGAAGAGCTGAGTGATTCTTCTTGGTTTGAAAGTCGGTGTTGTAGTTAGGGTGTGCAAAAATACTCGACCCGACAACCCAACCTAAAAATTGGGTAATTTCAAAAAAAATTATTCGGCTGAGTCGGGTACCCGATCCGACATTTCCCGGTCGGACCCGGGTCACAAAATTGAATTTTTCCGGGTACCCGGTTAGGGATTTTTTAGGGTAAA